>NC_091746.1:80854360-81049360 GCF_043380555.1 Nothobranchius furzeri | reverse complement strand
GCTGCCATAGCCCTTCTTCCCTCCTGGACAACACGGAGGTCGACGAGCCTCGCTCAGCGGGCTCCTCTGCTCCACTGACTTCTCGCTCCTCCCTGCCAGCAGTTAAAGCTCCAGGAGCTGCCTGCCATCAGCTCCGCGGCTGCGGTCCGCAAGGGGCTAGCCGTGCCAGAACCGGCTTCGCCCGAAAAAGATGATTTGGCGGGAATTTTCGGGGCAACACAGACGCGCTGTCCTGACCCATACAGAGCGGAATGTTCAAGCGCTCTCCTGCCAGCTGGCGGATGTCCTATCGTTTCTGCAGATGCTGATGAACAGCGGCCTCGCATTCAGCACTATTAAAACATATGCTGCAGCTATCTCATCCTGTCACCAGGGCTTTGGAGATAGATCTGTTTTCAATCATCCCCTCACAAAACGTTTTCTAAAAGGTGTCAGGAGGAACAGACCTGTGTCCCGCCCGCTAGTTCCCCAGTGGGACCTAACGGTGGTTCTGCACGGCTTATCTGAAGCCCCATTTGAACCCTTGGACCAGGTATCACTCAAGTTCCTGTCACTCAAAACTGCCTTGCTGCTGGCGCTAGCATCAGTCAAGAGAGTGAGCGACCTAACCGCCCTCTCAGTGGCTCCCGCATGCCTCAGGATCCGGGAAGATGGCGGGTCTGCTGTTTTATGACCCAACCCAGCCTTTGTGCCCCAAAACATTAATACTTCCTTCAAATCCAGGTCAATTTCATTGGCTGGACTTTTTCCTCCTCCCCATAATTCTGAGGAGGAGGCGGCTTCCCACCTTCTCTGCCTGGTGCGCGTGCTCGCACGATATGTGTCACGCACTTCAGGGATTCGCCGCTCACAAAGCCCGTTTGTGCACTACAGAGACTCTTCCCTTGGGCAAGCGCTGTCGACCCAGCGCCTGTCACACTGGCTGTGTGACGCCATTTCACTCGCGTACACATCATCAGGGCGGGATCCTCCTGAGACACTCAGGGCTCACTCAGCCAGAGGGATTTCCTCTTCGATGGCGCTCCACAGTGGTGTGTCGATGGAAGACATTTGTCAGGCTGCTTCATGGGCTTCACCCTGTTCCTTTACTCGTTATTATTTACGAGATGTGTCTTCAGGATCCATCACTCGTTCAGTGCTTGGACCTCAGCAGGCTGAGTGAAAGCATTATGGCACCACATCAGCCCTACCTGAATCATCCTCTTGTGGATGACATTTTTAGTGGGGCCCCGCTCCTCTCTGGCTGCCTCAGCCTTTTAAGCCCTGGGTTAAGGCTGGGCGACCCTCGCTAAAAGGAGACATGTTGGGTGTGTCCATTGGTTGAGCTAACCAGTGGGGCGTAAACCCATCCAGCTGCGCATTATTCCAATAGCAGCTAGCTTAAGGGCAAAGACCAGACAAAATAGAACGTTGGTTACGTATTGTAACCCCAGATTCTATGAGTCTAGTCGCAGCCCTTAAGCCAATGGACCCACTGGTTCTGTTAGGACTAAGAGCCATCGGAGGCGAACAGGGGTGCCCACCATCGGTGGGCGTACATTTAAGCTCTTCATGATTGACTGATGCTGAGATCACCCTTCCAATGGCAGCTAGCTTAAGGGCGAAGACTAGACTCATAGAATCTGGGGTTACAATACGTAACCAACGTTCTTGCCAGTCTGCCATGTTTTTCCGCGTCCGACCGTCCACGCGGCGCGGAAATATTGGGCCGTGCGGAGGGGCGTGGTTGTTAAAATGACGCAATTTCGCCGTGCGGACCTCGCGGACGCATCAAGCATAAGCCAACCTTATTTATTTATATTTTGTATTCGTGTGGAAACTGTCTCTCTGATCTGTTGGGAAATGTTTAGTTGTGGTTAAAAAAACAGAGCTTCTTACCGTGGCCGCCTCAGTCACAACCTGCTCCTGGAAGGACATAGTACTCTTAATAGAAACAGAAAGATATTAGGATTTTTGTTCTTCCTTCAAAAACACAGTAAGTCCCCATAAAAATGTAAATGTCCTTCATTCTTTCTGACCCAGAAATCATGTCAAACTGCTGGATGTCTGAGATCCTCTGCAGAGAAAACATCACACTGTCTGTACATTCATGAAGTTCTAGCTTCAGTAGTAAAAGATATCATTTACACAGGTCATGCAGGCTTGCTGCAAGCAAAGGGAACAATGTTTGTGTGTGTTTGTGCTGCACGTGAGGCAAAGCCTGCAGTCGTGTAAATTAGCCACACATTGTTAACAACTGCTGCTGCTGCTGCTGCTTGTGTGGTCAGCGCGGTAAACAATGTTGGCTCTGGACTGCTACTGCAGACACAGCATTACTTCTGATCACACACACACACACACACGCACGCACGCACGCACGCACACACACGCACACGCACACGCACGCACACACACACACACACACTCCCCAGTGAGTGGAATGACCTAAAAAATGCTCAAACTGACATTTATTTACTGTCAGCATAAAAATAATCATCCATGAGTTTTTAAATAGGTTTTAACGCAGCATAAAGTACAATGAGTGAAAAAAAAAACAGAATTATTTCAGATCTGGCACTGACACCCTGCATCTGAGAATCGGTTTTGCCAAAAATCAACCTGTTTGCAGGCTGAGCTGTGTGAACACACAAGTCTCATTGGTACAAGGACACTCTTTTGTCACCTTAAGGAAAGGGAAAAAAACATTTAATGAAGAAAAACCACAGTATATTTACAAGTTTTAATATTAAACCCATTTCTGGATGAGTCAGGCTCTCTAACTGTAATCGGTTCTTTAAACAAACAACAAATAAGATAGCAAAACCTTTAGCACTCTCATCCTTGACTTCCTGAACTGATGAAATCAAGAACAGATCTAGATGAAAAAGAGGATCTGGATCCATTCACGTACTTTGGACACAGTCCAGGCAACATAGGTGGGCACTGGGGGGCCCTGCCCGCCACTTGTGTCCAGATGTTGCCACCCTATTTTACTTGGGTTCTGCTCTGTTCTTTTAATAGCCAGCCATCTTGTATTAAACCTGTGTTATCTTGATTTGTTTGCAGTTTATTCATTTATACTTGCTTGATCATAAGAAATGTTGACAGCTCTGCAGGAGTCGAGGTACTTTTGCAAACGTACTTCCACATGCTCTGTGATTAAGTGGATGTCTAATGCTACTGGCTAATGCTCAATTAAAAATGCATGGGGCTCTACTGGATGGGGACACACTTAGCAAAAACACAAATTGATGTATTGCCTACATTATATCAAGGTTAGACTGTCACTTTTACTGATTTCTAAAAAAATCATATTTCCTAAAATAGGGGGAAGCTGTGGATTGCTGCTGGAGCTTTGCACGCTGTGGTTCATAACCTGGTGCAACTCCTTTGATTAAATCCTGAGTGAAGAACAGGAAATGTGGTGTCTTAAACGCTAGCAGGCTGGGTTCCTGTGGCAGGAAGAGCACAAGTGTCAGACCACCAACTAACCACAAATAATCTCTACTGAAGACTCAATCTTAAGAAGTGTAAGTCGTCTTTTTCAGTCACCTGCACGACAGAAAGATCACCACAATTTAACTGGCTTTAAAGATCTTATACAGACTTCTAATAAAAGTTTGTATTTTAATTAAAGGGACCACATCATGGAAAATCCACTTTTATGTGCTTTTTACTGTAGGGTTATCTGTGATATTTATTTGTATAGCACATTTAAAAATGGTGTGTCAGCCGACCAAAGTGCTGCACAGAGTAAATAAAATTCACCTTCATACACAGAGTGTGTGTTTAACGGTCATAAGAATAAAAACAGATAAGAGCAAAACAGAAACCGTAAATAAAATGAAGATGCAGCATAAAAGAATGTCCATCGGTCATGTGATAGTTATTTCCTCATAAAGACAAACCCAAACCCGTTTTTGGCTGCTTTCTCCTGTTTGCTTAGTTTACTCAAAAAATTCTGACAACGCCCGGATATTTTGACAAAATACTTCAGCATCGGGGACAAAATGCTGCTGTAAAAACAATGCATCGTGTCTAACAAAGCCACACATAATGGCCAGCTCAGGATATATGTGTGGGGTTGAGCTGGGCAATAAATCGGAAATTGATCGTTATCGAAATTTCTGACTTTTATCGAGATAATTTTTCCCATGTCAATAAATTTGACAATAAAATAATGAAAATATGTGTGTTGGCAACGTTCATGTCCCTTTAAGAAGCTGTACCACCTAGAAGATGTAAAACACGTGACAACCCCATCTAGTGGACAACTTTTGTTTCTGCGCATACCTGAAATTATCGTCCATTTATCATTATGGAGGAGAAATCCTCAATATATTGTGATATTGATTTTAGGCCACACCGCCCAGCACTAGTGTAAGGTAACTGTTGTTTTATAACAGACTTGGTAGTCCAGCGGTTAGAGTGCCACCAAGGCCCTGTCCACACGTAGCCGGGGATCTGCCAAAACCTAGATATTTACTACGTTTTGGCCTGTCATCCACATGAAAACTGAGTTTTCTCACACAAAAACGGATCTTTTTAAAAACTCCGGCCAAAGTGAAGATCTGCGTTTTCTCCGTTTTGGGTGTCTGCGTGTGGACAGACAAAACCGGAGTTTTAAGGTCCGCAACGTCACTTTCCGCGACAAAAAAATGCTGACATCACGTGTGCGACCTGTGTTTACACTAGCCGACAGCATGGATGCCCTCAGAGCTGCGCTCGCTTTATCAATCGTCCAAGCGCTTTCTGCTTGTTTGTTTTTGCAAGCGGAATTACTGCTCCTTGCGGAAGACCACAGACGAAGGACGAGGTTAA
Organism: Nothobranchius furzeri; assembly: GCF_043380555.1. Taxonomy (NCBI): domain Eukaryota; kingdom Metazoa; phylum Chordata; class Actinopteri; order Cyprinodontiformes; family Nothobranchiidae; genus Nothobranchius; species Nothobranchius furzeri. The sequence continues at coordinate 81,044,560 of NC_091746.1, read as the reverse complement.
GAACGGGGGAAGTACTGCCGCCTACAGGTCTGGCATGTCCTTAACAACGTATTTATCCGGGTACGTGTGGACAGATCAAGGCCAACACAACAGCAGGCTGGCTGGCCTAAGACGCTCTAGGTGAATTTTGTCAGAGCGAGGTGGGCGGAGTTTAACTGAATCGAAACGTTTCATTTCCAGGTATAAATTCAGGCAGTACCAACAATAATATTTGATCATATATTGTGCCACCTTTGCTTTCAAATGTTTTAAATAGCATGAAATGGCTACTTTAAGCTTAGAGAGACCATCAAAAGGCGCGGAAACCGTTTTCAGGTGTTTTGGATTCATTAGCTGATTAGAGTGAGTCTAGAATATTGAACCTTTTTGCAGTATTCTAATTGCCATCATCACAATTATAACTACTAATGACGTGTACCTGGATTTGTATATACGTCTGTTATTAGCTTCACCTTTAAGTTGAATTAACTTTTTAACCATATTCTAATGTTTCTTAGTAAAGGTGACCAGTCAGATTTTTCATCAATACAACAACAGCTGGTTTAGATAAAAAGGACAAACTCTGGACTACCTTCACAACGTTTAGCTCTATAAACCCAGCTGATTAGTTTTATAGTTTATTCGATCCAATTGGTGACTAGAACATAACTAGTTGTTTGTTTTCTGAGTGGACTGATGCGCCTTTATCCATAGAGCAGACTGGTAAACTCATCTAAATAAATCCTAGGAAAAGTGAATAAATGAGAGGAGAGGAGCATGCGGTGTGTGTTTGTCAACAGCAGGGATGGATGAAGCATGTTGCTCTACTGCCTCACCACAGGCCAGCTGTTGACAGCGGTGTTGTGTCTGAAAGCGTTACCTCCTCAGCCTTCACCCCGTGGCAGAACGTCAGTTTCTTCTCTGGATCCATGGACGCGTCGAGCTCCAGGCCGAGCAGAAATCCTGATATATATTTTTTACACAGCTACAGTTTGATTACCGCAGTCCGACTCCACAATCATGATCTCCATCGTCCCCGTCCGCCATTCTCCCTCCCCGCCGCGCACACCGAGCGCTCCTCCGACAATGTCACCGCGCGCACGCAGGCTCGAGTCGGTGCTTAATGTTGCTGTGGCGACATGCCAGCGTTTCTCTAGTAAATTTTAGCAGAAAGGGACGTAGTTGTGCATGATGTCATGCTTCTGCTGCCACCAGATCTGCGGCGCTGATTGGCTGGAGCTCCCAGCAACAGCGCATGGAGGCTGCGGCTCTGGTGCGCTTCAGAAATAAAGTTTGTATCATTCAAGACACATAAACGAGTGTTACATTATTTAGATTGTTGATGAAACGTCTAAAAGTGCAAGAACAGCGATGATTAAAACACGTCTCACGAAATTAAAGAGCAAGTCACCCTCAAATCAACTTTTTTTGTTGATAAACTATATAAATGAGTGTCTAATTGCTCTGTACACACGTCCAGTCAATAATTCAGCACTTTAGTTAATCTTAGTCAAAATCTAAATAATCTGCCTAAAACTGTCAGCGATGCACCGTCGTCAGGCAAAAACTCAGCACTGCATTTGAATTTAAATCTGCCATCGCTAGTGGCTAAGAGGTACACTATGATGTTAGATGGTACGTTATGATGTCACAATGTTGTGAGTGTGTGTATTTGTTAGTGGCTCCGCCCTCTTGGTCTGCTAGGCAACAGCATTTGTTGCATTTTTCAAACAGGAAGTGGGAGTTGAGTAAGAATCTGGTAGGGGTTGACTTGCTCTTTAATGAGGGAAAAGAAATTAATTTGTTTTTCACAGATTTCTTTGCTATCAACTGAACCCATGTTGCTATGCAACCATCTTAAACACAGATGACAAAACAAAGCAACAATAAGCTACCACAGAAAAAAGTTTATTAAATTTCAATATTTTGCCAGTTTGATAAAATTTCATTTATTTAAAAAAATAACCTTACTGCCACCAGTAAAGGGTGTGGTACATGATAAAAATCAGAAGATATGCCATGCAACACATAAAAAGCAATAAAACAAAACGTCACAATTAAAAAAAATAAAACATTGCAAAATACAAGCGTGGCAATAAAAACCAGATAAGACAAGTAAAATACTGAGAAGTTAAATAGATCTAAAGTACTGATTTAATTTAGCTTTCAAACTCCAGACAGTCCTTGGTTGTCAGACGGGAGTTTGTTCTACAGTCTTGGGGCCAGTACTGCAAAGGCACGCTTCCCTCGGGACTTACTGGCATGCTTGGAGGTCGGATAGGACCCAAACGCAGGTAAATCCAGGAGGCAGCCAGGTAGGTCAAAAGTCTATAAAGTTGTGGTGGAACATGAGGAGCAAAAACTAACACAGGGATGCTAACTAACACAAGGAGCTGACAAAGAGCAATGGGCAGAGCTGATACTGAGGAAGTGAGTGGAGATGGGGAACAGGTGCGATGATAACTGCTCATGATGACCAGGTGTGACTATTAACCGAGTAGAGATGATTAACGCAGACGAACTGAACAGGATCAAATAAAACACAGTAAACTAAGAGGAAGCTAGAACTAAAAGACTGAATGAAGTTAATGATAAGAATAATCTAAACAGAACAAAACACAACACAGCAACTCAGGGAGTAAGGGCAGGGAAAATGAAGACTTAGAGAAATTACTGGGAAATAAAATTAGAACACAGGGAGAAAATGGGGGAAAAGTGGAAACGAATAAGGGGGCTAAATGTAAACAGAAGTTAACTGAGGAATAACAAATAACTATAAGAAAACAACTGCTGACACGGGGTCAAAGGTCACTGATGCAAAGGATACTAAACAGGGGATTGACACTACTAAAGCTAAACAAGGATAATGCTAAGCGGCTGGGGAATAGGAAATGGAGTGAGAAACCTGAGTGAAGACTGAGGGGACCGGAGACAAGGAAGGTGTATGGCAGGGACAGGGAGGACATGGACAGGACAGGACACTTACAGTTGTAGTGTTATGAATCTTATAATGGTCTGCCCTTAACAGCTGCCCCTTCACACAGTAACATCGCCAAGGTCGGATGCTTGGTTCAGTATGTTTACATTCCAGGAGAAGAGACAGAAGAAGAGAAGAAGAACGCTTTCCTTTAATTAAAGTACTTTATTTGTGATAAGCTAATCAGAGCATATGTTGAGCATTAATAATCAGGTGAATGATCTGTGAAATAAAGATGTCATGAGTTATGTGTTTAATGAATAAACAGGACTGCACCAGACAGACTGATCTACATTACCATGGAAACGCATGACACATTATTCTCAACCAATCAGAACTTTCGTCTGTGGTAGGGCAGAATCTGGGTTGTTTAATGAAAGTCGTCCAATCCGGTTTACTGAGATTTGTAAACAGTTAGGGGATATAAAATAAGGCAACGCCATTTTATGTTCAGTTCCATGTTAACCTCAGCTCCAGTACATCCGAGGTCCTAAGGATTTCCGTCGTCATCATTAAGAAGTTACAGGCTGGCCAGCTGGACTTCCTACTTTGAGCTGAACTGTCGAGCTGGAGATTTCCGTCGTTTGAACCAACGAGACGACGTTCCTTCAAAATAAGAGTGAACTTGTTGACGCCTGCCGATGCTACCTGAGTCGACCCTTCAGACGGGCGTTGTGTGCTGTGACCGCTGTTTCAACCAGCTCCAGTACCTCTGAAGGTCCGAGGACCTGGCAATTCCTGATCTAACACGGGAGGCTCTTCCTGGGTACGTAAATACGGCAAAATGGCGGCTCATGTCATCAGCTTCTGAAGCCTCGTGGTAGCCTAGTCATAACAACCAGATTCGCTACGTCAGCCTAGAGATTCTGAACAAAACACACACACACACACACACACCAACACGAAACATCCAAATCCATATGCATTCATCATTGAGATAGTCCTGGTAGATTGTAAGAATTTATAATTATAGAAATTAAAGATTCTTAAACGATCCCAACTCTCTCTCTTTTCTTGTCTCTTAGTCAATACAGAGTGTTTGAGTAAACTCCCTGATGATATAAACGACCACTTCTGATTAATTACTTAGATCTAATTACAGTGTATAAATATACAACTTCAGATCATTACACAGTTAAACCACCAGATCCTTATCAGCAGAGCGAAGGGATCGGTAGAGTCTTATCTCATTAAAAGCTCTGTAAGATAAGGTGGAATTGTTCCGGCAGGAGCCTGGAAAGCATAATCTAGCATTTTCATTGTTATGATGTGCTTGAAAGGCAACCACTGCAAATCATCTAGGACTGGAGATATGTGATCCTACTTTTTTACCCCATAAATGAACCTGGCAGCAGCACTGTGCTCCATCTGCAGTAGATTGCAGACAGAGTCATTCCGGCACACAGGGGACTGCAATAATCCAGCCTTGACAGTACAAACGTACGTGTTGCAGTCTCTAATCCTTTTTTGAAATCACTGACTTGATTCTGGACAGGCGTCGAAGCTGAAAGAAGCAGAATCGGATTACTATGTCTTCACTTGGGCATCAAATGACAGAGCAGAGTCCAGTTTCACACCCAGGTCAGTGATCGCAGTTTGTTCAAAGGGGCCCAGTGACATGAGGTCCACACCGTGAGGCTGGCGGTCACTGTGGGTGAAAACTATGACCTCAGTCTTATTGTCATTTAAACACAAGATGTTAGCTGTCATCCAGGAAGCTACCTTATTTAAACAGTCCATCAGAGGCTGAGTCATGCCCAATGACCCCTGACTTACTGGCAAGTAAATTTGACAGTCGTCGGCATACAGATTAAAGTTTACATTGTGCTTCGTAAATAACATTCCCATCAGGAGCAGGTAGACGGCAAAGACTAAGGGCCTAAGACAGATCCTTGAGGGACCCCCCCCATTTCAGAGGAGCATCTTCCGATGGACAAGTGCCCATTCAAACACAAAAAGACCTGTGTAGTAGGTAGGATCTCATAAAATAATAGCCCTAGTTGAAATTTCAAGGTCACATAGTTCCTGTGTCTTTTTGGTTTATTTAGAGCCTGTGACACGATGGCTCTTGTATACACATTTTTTACTCACTGGCCACTTAATTGTGTACTCTTGTCCACCTGCTTGTTAATGCAAATGACTAATCAGCCAATCACATGCTGGTGGTGGTCACAGGGACCAGTGGGGCCAATGTTCAGCAGGCCTCGCCTCTGTCAGTGCACCCCAGGGCAGCTGTGCGTACATCGTAGCTCATCACCACCAGTGTGTGAATGTGTGTGTGAATGGGTGAATGACTGATTATGTTGTGAAGGGCCTTGGGGGGTTGTAGAACCCTAAGAAGGCGCTTTACAAATACAGGCCATTTTCCATTTACCATGGTGGCAAATCAATGCATTTAGGAGTGTTGATAGGGTCAAGACGATCCGCTGCAGTTCAAACCGAGCCTCAGAATGAGGAGGAAACATGATTTAAGTTAATTTATAGGATTCTCTGAATTCTGAGGGAAAAACATTTTTATTCTCTCCTAATCTTCTTCTAAAGATATTTCTTTTTAAATAATAGAAGTCTCGTCACATTTAGGACTCTAAACATGTTTTATTTTGGTGGACTGAGGGAAAAATGTGCCTGTGATTGTAAAGGTTGCAGAATGCTGCAAAAGGAGCTGGGATTGACTGAGAGTTATAATTTTTACATCACAGACAGAAAAATGTAAATTAAACAGCTGCAGAGAATCCATGCTGGCACAAATCTAACAAAGACCATCATTGCATTAGATTTTCTTTCTCTTTACTAAGTCGTTTATCTCAGAAATGCTGTTTTTAAAACAAAACTGGTCTAATTTTTATAGTGCAGTGGTTGCAGTATAAATGTTTCTCACTAGAGGGCAGCAGATGGCACAGTTCAGCCTCTTTCCCTTTGCTTATCGGGTGGATGGTAGACTGGCTTTTACAGTTTGAAAGTATAGCAGATTACTACATATTATTTTATTTATTTTATTAATTTATTTGTCCTTTGTTTTTGCCGTTTGAAGCCAAATCTCTTGTGACTGGAGCACTAGAGCATATTTGCATACACATACTTAAATGTAATCTGAATGAAACAAAAACTTTATTCTGGATTAAAAGCACAGTTTCAGTGTTTTTTCTGACACAGTCACATGTCCAGATTGCTGCAGGACGTTAATAAAAACATTTACGACTTTTTGATATGTGGATTTAATTCCAAAACACTAACTAAGGAAATCAACTGTTCAGAATCAAACGAGAGAATGCATAATCTCTAAAACAGGAAAATAACAATATTTCCCTTCTCTGACTGGAGACGATGTGTTTTGTTTCTTTTTTCTGAAAATTAAAAACAAGTTTTGTTCAGCTAGTTTTTGTTCGTCTGTGTCATAAAACACTTCCTCATACTCATTTCAGCACTGTCATACATCTGTAAACACACACACACACACACACACACACACACACACACACACACACACACACACACACACACAGTTATTTACCATCAAATTATAGGCTCAGATCTAGTAAACAGGATGGAGATTATCTCAAGTTCACAATGTTTTTCAGCTGATGTCAGACAAAAAAACCTGACTGGTTTTTAGTAGAAATAGACTTTTCTTTTTGTATTTTGTCCTTTCTTCTGCTGTAAGTGCATCACAACCTCTCTGCAGATGTGACAGCACATGCAGCACGTTTTCTCTTTCCCCTCTCCTGCTAGGGCCCATGCCTCTTTTCTACCCACAGAGGGGAGTACATGCCACTAAAATTTAAAATGACTCAAGAACAGTAATCTGGGATATTAATGCATATTTGAAATTTGTTCCAAGTTTTTGTGACAGACAATTATAGAAGAGAAAGGTCCAAATAAAATTTAACAAATGATTAAAATAAACTCTAAAGAACTAAATTGTAAGCTTACAAAGCCCTCAACGCTTTTTAAATTATGATGCATTTGACTTTCTGGTCTATATTCACTTCAGCTTGTTTAACGCTTTAATAAAAAACAATTTCCTGACTTTTGATTTATTTTTTGTGCCAGCTGATGAAGTTTCACTTTCACATTCTTGCACAGAGCTGGAGGAAAGCAGCATGGTGACAAAGAGCAGCAGGCTTGTGTTGTATTTAAAGAGCAAGTCACCCCCAAATCAACTTTTTTTTTGCTGATAAACTATATAAATGCGTGTCTAATCGTGCTGCAGACACGTGTAGTCAATAATTTGGTACTTCAGTGAATCTTAGTTAAAATTTAAATATTCTGCCTAAAACTGTCAGTGTTGTGCCGTTGTCAGGTAAAAACTCTGCACTGTATTTGAATTTAAATCTGCCACCGCTATTGGCTAAGAGGTATGCTATGATGTAAACTGGTACATTATGATGTCACAATGCCGTTGTGAGCCTGTGTGTGTGTGTGTGTATTTGTTAGTGGCTCCGCCCTCTCGGTCTGCCAGGCAACAGCATTTGTTGCATTTTTCAAACATGAAGAGGGAGTGAAGTAAGTTTCTTGTAGGGGGTGACTTGCTCTTTAAAGAGTTCATGTTGCACTTTGACTGCTGTCAGAGTAACGTCTGTGCATGCTTCCAGAGGTCTTTCAGCTGTTAGATGACTAGCAGAAGCCTGACTATAATGTCCCGGTGGCATACAGACGGGGAGAAGAAAGAAAATTCACATTTTGTGCAACATTAACTTCCTTTTTCTGTCCGAAGGTTCACAGAGCTGCTAACGAAGCTTAATCATATGCTAATTCCAGGAAATGAAAAGAGGGCTGGCGCTGCTGAAGCAGCATGCATCTGCCTGCAGAAATGCACCACGCTGTTGAACTCACATCCTGTGCCTTGTGGACAAGTGACATTTAAAAATGCCACAACGCCAGCATGCTGCACCTCAGGTTCCTGCTGCATCCCTGAAGGAACAAGTTAGCATCCTTTCCAGTGGACAAAAATAAAGTGTTTTGTTTTGTCCAACGTGAATGTTAAGGTTCATGCAGTTATGTTCCTTTCCCCACAGACGTGTGCATGTTAGTTAAAATGATCAGAGTGCTTCAAACTTCTTTCTGTTTTTTTATAGCCTTCTTTTTAAATTCTCACATTCAACCCAATAATCTTAATTCCGTTCAGTAAAAAATAATTTTTTGATCCCAAAGATGAATTAGACATTCTGTTAGCTTATCGTTTACAGAGTTAAAAGGATACTAGGCAGTTTTGGCTTGCTTTTAGCAATAGTGTGGTAAATGAACCAAAGCCCTCAACAAAGTCTGGATGATAAAATGATTTAAAATGGTAAAATGTGAACGACAGAGACAGAAATGTAACTGTTTTCTTGTTTGGCGGCAGAGACATCGCTCCATCATCTCGGCTTAAACAGAACAGAAGCCGTTTGTTTCCTTAATCTCATCTATTTTTATTTAGTTTGGGCGATTTTAACTTGCAAATGCAAAGAACTTTAGCCACCTGAACACCAGATGACTCTTAGAGGAGTAGGAATGAATTGGCCCGCGTTGCCGGCAGTAAGTCGGGCTCGTTCCCGGTGAGAGTTGGACTCCTCCAAGGCTGCCCTTTGTCACCGATTCTGTTCAAAACGTTTATGGACAGGATTTCTAGGTCCAGCCAAGGTGTTGAAGGGATCTGTTTTGGTGGCCCTAGAATCAGGTCTCTTCTTTTTGCAGATGATGTGGTCCTGTTGGCTTCGTCAAAACGTGACCATCGGATTTTGCTGGAGCGGTTTGTAGCCGATTGTGAAGCAGTTGGGATGAGAATCAGCTCCTCTAAATCTGAGACCGTGGTCTTGAGTCGGAAATGGGTAGAATGCCTTCTCCAGGTCAAGGATGAGGTCCTGCCCCCAAGTGGAGAAGTTTGGGGATTTTGTTCACAAGTGAGGGAATGGTGGACCGTGAGATCAATTAGTGCTGTGTCTGCAGTGATGTGGGCGTTGCACCGATCTGTCGTGGTGAAGAGAGAGCTGAGCTGGAAGGCAAAACTCTCAGTTTACCCGCTGATCTACGTTCCTACCCTCACCTATGGTCATGAGCTTTAGGTAGTGATCGAAAGAACAACATGGACATCGCAGATGAAATTGGCCAAAATGAGTTTCCCCTACAGGGCGGCTGGGCTCTCCCTTAGAGATAGGGCGAGAAGCTCGGTCATCTGGAAGGGGCTCAAAGTAGACCCGCTGCTCCTCCACGTCAAGAGGAGCCAGTTAAGGCGGCTCGGGCATCTAGGGTGCCTCCTGGACGCCTCCCTGGTGAGGTTTTCCAGGCACGTCTAACAAAGTGAACCCAAAGGTAGACCCAGGACATGCTGGAGAGACTCTGTCTCACAGCTGGCCAGGGAACGCCTCTGGATTTCCCCGAAGGAGCTGGCCCAAGTGGCTGGGGAGAGGGAAGTCTGGGCCTCTCTGCTTAGGCTGTTGCCCCTCAACTACTATCTAAAATACTTTCACCAATCAGAATTAATATCACTCTTGAATCGACTGTTCATGAGCTCTGTCTAGTTTACAATGCGATATGTGGTTGACACACTTTAGATTTGTTTAATGCTGCTTATCACAGATGTGTACTCAGTAATAACACAAGTGTTTTACTAACGTGACATCAGGAGCAGATTACTAAGAATTTAGATTATCTTAGATTTTCTGCAGCATTCCATAAATCAGCTGTTCCTGATCCGGAATCCTTCAGCTGTCAAAGCGTTTGAAGTGCAGAAGTGGTCACTGTTCTTTTAAAAGCTCCTCAGCTTGTCGAGGGATCACACTACTAATCCAAACGCAAACATTTGTCAAGTTCTGAGTGGTGGCGTTACAAGCAACAAACACACAGAATGGGAGCTCGACGGCTACAGAACTCACAGTTCCTATCGACAGCATTTCATTCTCTAACATGTTTCCTCATTGGTATTAAAACTTTGGTTTTAGCTGAAAGCACACAAACGCATCGCAGACCAACTACACAAGGACCCCGCCGCTAGTTTAACTCAGACACGCAGCAGTTGAGGGTAACTGGGGTTGTTTTGCACTTCTTTCCTGTTCCTCTCTTTGACAGCGGATTAAACTGACAGACCCCACCCTCCTTCAACACACACACACGCATGCACGCACACACACACACTAGGCTCATGACAAGTCCCATCAGGTTGTACGTGGCTGACTTGGAGCTGGACTCCTGTGCATGACAACAAGTGTTATTACCACTCTGCTGACTGAGGCCATCAAAACATCACATGAAACAACTTCATCTGCTTACTTCACCCTGCAGCCTTAATTATACATCAAAGTGTCATTATCAAAGGAAAAATAAGTTTCGTGTTTACTTTGCCTGCAAGTGAAATAAGGATTAGGTTGTGAGCCATGTGTGTTGTGAAGGGATGTGTGATCTTTCTGCTGTCGCACCAAAACACAAGCCTTGTGCATATTTGTTTAAACACATCAGTATCTCACCAGTAACCACCTGGTTTTAAGCCCTTTTGGCAACCAACCACACTTTCTTGTTTATTTCTGTTCTTTTCCTTAAATATGAACAGATAACAGCTCAGTTAAACTTACGAGCAACAGAAAAATATCCCACAACTAAAACCAAAATTAAAAAATGCAAAGTGGTTCACGTTCCTATATATTTTTTACCACCTTACATAAAATAGTCAGAAAATAAGTTCCTTTAGGAGTTCTTTTTTTTTTTTTGGATCATCTGGAAATTTATGTTTCACAAGATCGATGAGCAAACAGCTAGTCTGAGTGTAACCCTAACCCAACATCCGTCGGTTCATGTGAGGAAAAACTAGGAATTCCTGGATTTGTTCCCCAGATGTCTTGGGAAGTGCTGCTGCTGGTGCTGCTGGTGATATTGGTGTGTTTTCTTCAGGTGTCTACAGGCTGTGGTCCATTTAAATAAGGCCCTTTTGCATCAGGTGATCTTGATGTGTTTCCAAACTACATCCAGGGCAGTTTATTTACAGTACGAGCATGAACCAACTTCAGTCCGACACGACTAACAACAAAATAATCTAGAAGGTTGTAAAGTACAAAAACTTCAGAAGCTAGCCAGCGATGAAGCAATGGCTCATTTGATCAAACAACACCGATATCTCTCGGCTCATAACAACTCATAAAATCACTGAAGAGTTCAAAGAGTTTAGTAATGGACTCCGGTGGGTGGGGTTACTAGTAGCCCCGCCCCAGAACTTTTTTAACCTTTCTTTGTTTTTACTCTTCTAATCTTTATTTAATTCATGTTCATTTTTTATTATCATGTTTTTTTTACAGCCGAGGTACGCAATTCCATTATGTTCATACACAATGACAATAAAGGGTTCTACTCCAAATTTTTCACAATTTTAAAAGTGACTGAAACAGCAAGCTCGCGATGGGTCAGGACGCCGCTTTCTGTAAATTCGCCAACGGCACCGCCATTGCCCCGTCAAAAAGTTAAAAAGTATACAGCACCAGACACGGAACAGATCAAAGAACGTATTGTGGAAAATCCAAAAATATGAACATTTATTCACCCATGAATAAAACGGGAACAAACGTTTTATTTGTGGACGGAAATAATGAGAAATGTAGGTTTAGAGATGGCGACCGCAGGAAGGAGCGGAGGAGAATAAAGGAAAAATGTGTCCGTGTTATAAAGTCTCTGCTATGTAGAAACACAACAATACACTATCTTAAACCGCATGTGTGACTGTAAGGGTGGCAGGATACCCTGGCATAGCGCTACGCCCTCTGTTGTCCTGGAGGGGAATTGCTTTGTAACACTTCCCATGTGACAAAGAAGTCTGAAAGCAAAACGTCTCTGTTAATGCTTGTGCGTCTCTCCCTTGCAGAGCTGACAGACGTATAAATCAGGCTTAAGAATACTGAAAGTTCCCTTGTGTTTGTTTGTAAACATTCTGGTTCGTTTGCAGGTTTCTCTGCGTAAAAGGAAACCAAGCAACAAGAAAAAAGTGTGAAAATGCCCTCATACATACTAGCCGTTAGCTCATCAGTCCGTTTTTGTTCAGGCAGGCCTATTTGGAAGCAATCTGCTGAGATAGTTTTTATTCAAAACGTTTACAAACGTGTTTCAAAATGGCTGAAATATCCCTTTAAGTCAAACGGGACTAAAACAGGAAAAACCTACATTCATGCAAACCTAAACTGGACTGGAAGTGACGCCACCATCAGCGTCAGCTCTGAGGATGTTTGCAGCCGCAAACGAAACGTCAGCAGGGTAAAGAAAATACCTTGTCTGTGTTTAAAAAAGAACCAAAAATGGAATTTGAAGACAAACACGGCAAGAACGTACTAAAGATGTCTGAATCGGACTATTTTTAAAGTTCTTCTAGTTTTGCTGCTGACACAACTTTTTTTTCCCACAAAGAACAGCACAAAAAACCAGATCCCAGAGGAGCATCGGGGCCCGAGGAGGAACAGAGAAGAACATCCAGGACAAAGCGCCGTTGCATCTGTGACAGCAGTAACCCAGAAAAGGTCCAGAACAGAAAGTGCAGTTCCTGCACGTCTGCAGCGTGTCTGCTGCTGTCCTCACGTGAATGGCTTCTCAAAATGTGCTGACAGCAGTGTCTAATTCCGTTCTTAATGCTGCAGCCACTTTTAAACACAAGTTCAGCAGAAAATGTGTGTGTGTGTGTGTTGAAATCTGATTTTCCGTGCTGACAAAAACAAAAATTTTTTGTTGAAATGTTGTTGACATGATATCGGTAAGAAAGGTCAGGGCTGTTAAACCTGGAAGGCCCCCAACTGCACCTTTTCTGTGTTCCTAACGCACCTGGGTTGAATCAGCGAGCTTTGGAAGAATTAGTGGGGCCGGCTGAAGAGGTGATTCAGTCACTGAGTCAGGTGTGTTGGAGCAGGGAAACAGCTACAGCATGCGGGGCAGAGGCCCTCCAGGAATAGGGTTGAATACCCAGCATGCATCTTGCTTCAGAAACGTGCACATTTCTGTGCCACACCTGCTCTCTCCATCTGAAAGATGTTAACGGTTTTGCAAGCTTTGCAAATGCGTTGTTTTCTGACTGGTGCAGCAGCAGCACCACATCAGAATTTGGAGCTTGTGTTTCCCCTCGTTTTCTTCCTCTTTGTGCGCTTTTGTTGCTGCACATTTCAATCCAGTGAATTCTTTGGCTGGCCTGAGTTAACCACTCCCATGGTTTCTATTTTCTTTCTTTTTTTTTCTGGAGTCCTGAGACACAGTGACCCAATTCCAATTCCTTCCTCTTTAAGAAGTAAAATGCGCATACATGTTGACGGTTTCTGTTTTTGCACCTCTTTCTCTTCCTCAACCACCTCAGACTGCACTACTTTTGTTTTTTTAACCCCACAGTTGAAGCACCCATCTCAACTGCTGTGTGTGTGCGTGTGCGTGCGTGTGTGTGTGTGTGTGTTGTGTGTGCATCCGCCACCACAGCATCTTGTGTGACGGTTGGGATGGATTGGGGAACATTGCCATGATTCATTTCCAGGGAACCCCTGGCACGATGCACCCCTCCTCTGCATGCAAGATCTGCATGCTTTATGAAGAGGCATTCAGATGCAGGAAAGAAAAGAGCGCAAACCCTTAACAGACAGAAAAAAAGGAGGATTTTCCAACAAATCCACCCAGAGGAGCAGAAAATGAACAGTCAGGAGATTTTTCTGAATTTCGGTGGTGCACAGCTGCACGCTGGAGCTGTGAAAACATTTGTGGGCTTTCACATTCATATTAAACAGTCATCCGTGTCATGCAAACTCTGATAAAACTTGAACACAAACCAACACTAAATCTTTTCTTTTTCACCTCCTTCTCACCAGTGCTGACTCCTGCCTCTCCTCCCTCTTGTTTTTCTCTTTTACCTTCCCCCATGGCTGAGTCTGGCAGGGCCACGGGTTCAAAGACGTGCAAGCAGCAGAATGTAGGTCAGCCATTGGTGCCGAGTTACCGATTAGAAACAGCTGTGTGTTTGTGGACCACTCTCTGGATCTGCTGCTGCTAGCAGCCACAAACCCAAACAGGGCAGTCATCATGTGAACGTCCTCTGCTTCAAAAATCACACTTTTTTCATTTAAAACTGGTGAATAAGGAGATTTTAAAAAGCTTTTTTCAGCTAATTTCTTGCACTGAAATGTAAACAAGCCTTCTGATTCATTCTCATCTTTGCTGCCTCACTTTTCTCTGTATAAACCATGAAAAATGTGCTTATTTCCAGCTCTACGGAGCACATTTCCTCATTAAAAAAAACCCCATGGAGGCTCGCTGGACTTTTCTTTTCTTAAAAAACAGTTTGGAGTATCTGTGGTTCTTGTTTCTATTTCCTTTCTTCCTTTCTTTTATATGAAAACACTGCTCAGCTGCAAAAATACGTTCCCCTTCTGGTGCTTTGGATTATTTGTGCGGCCTGAAGAAGAGAGAAAAATAATGTAGCTGCATCGAAACAGCGGAGTCAGGAAGATGACTCTGGCTCAGTCATGTGCAGTTCAACCACGAATGCTTAGAGATCTGCTCGAGTTGTCAGCGCTGGTTCTGTAGGGCTTGCTAAGCACAGAAGCAAGATAACACTCATCTGTGCGCGTGTGTGTGTGTGTGTGTGTGTGTGTGTGTGTGTGTGTGTGTGTGTGTGTGTGTGTGTGTGTGTGTGTGTGAATCAGAGGGAGAGTGGTGCAGGACGGTAGCCACAATAACCCTCCTTCCTGCTGCCAGCTCACCACCGGATGTGAGCCTGTACCTTGACGCTGTGGGCAAATATGCCCAAAAGGCAGAATAACACTCACATCCACTTTTAGCACTGTCACAATCAAAATGTGCGCGCAAGCTCACAAAGCAAGCAAACAATGGAGCTCTCACATTGACAAACACAAGTCGCGAAGCACGACCTCGTGGAACGGACGTAATGACAGGGTCAGGTCGTCTGCAACATTTGTCCCGACCGCTCCCTTTGACCACTTGTGAGCCATAGCTGATGAAAAGATTAAGCTGGGCATCTCAGTAATGCAGGTATGCACACACACACACACACACACACACACACACACACACACACACACACACACACACACACACACACACACACACACACACGGCTGATTAATGTAAAGGCATGTGCATTCATCCAAGCTGGTTGATGGATGCAACTGCAGTCTTAGCATCTTTAGCAACTGGAGGCACATTTTGGCTTTAGCTTGTGTTTCAACGTGTGCCGAACTGCTAATGCTGCTTTGAGTGTGTGTGAGGTTTGTTATTAACACTCTGTTGCAGCAAGTGTTGGTGTGCACGTTTGTGGGGTGATCCTTGATAAGCTACTCGTCACCCAACAAAAGAAATATGTGAAAAAAGTATTTCCTAGCATAGCCAACAAATTGGGGTTTGTTTCAAAGGGTCAAACTAACTATGGATACGTTTGATGCTATCTGTCAAGCCAGCAGGAGGTCACCCTCAAAGGATGCATTTTGGGTGGAGCGCAGCTGCAACTGAATACAGGGAAACGCACACAATCCCAAGTCACAACAAGTCCAAAGGTTAGACGCAATGGCACACCAGGGATTTGTAAATCCAGACATCCTGACAGGGATTCTCAGCAGGATGTCAAACAAATCAAAACCACGAGGTGTCTCTTGCCTCTGCGAGAGAAATCCATCCATCAATAGAAGAGGACGGCATCCTTTAATGGGCGGTCTGTCACCATCCCTCTCTGCTGGCCACCAGCATGACGGGATCGGCCTGGTTTGCATATTTATGGGGAGGATGTTTGTTGTTACAAACCCACTGTTTGACTGTATGAATTAGCTTAAGTTCACCAGTTGCCATGGTCACAGATAAGGTTGTTTTATTTGAACCCCAGCCCCCTTCATGTTCCACTGATTTGCTAGGTCTGCAGAGATTTTCTAGATGGTGCTGCTGGGATTTTCTCCCTTATTGCATGAAGAAACATTTATTTATATGAAAATGTTGCAGGGTAGGGTACAAATCTGTATTAACCTCTTTTATTATTTCTTTGCAGACTAAAAATTCATCCAGGCGCATCCGATTGAGGCAGTTTGTCAGGGGTCATGGAGGACAAACCCAGCAGCAACTCGATGCTAAGGGTCATGTGGTGCTCTGCTCTAGAGGTGAAGGGTCACGTGACGTGACGTTTATTCTGCTAACTGCTACGAAAGCCCAACACGTCAGGGCATCCAGGTGTGACATGGATGAGTTAGTGTGGTGTGGAGGAACTAGACATATACAGCGGCTGGAGCTCTTATGAAGCATCTTCAGCTCTTCTGGGAAGGCTTTCCATGTGGTTCAGGAGCATGTTGATAGAAATGAAAAAAAAAAAAAAGAAAAAATGCTGATTTAGTTTTAATTAGCTGTAGATCAGGGAGTGGTGTTTTTGAAGGATTTAAGATTCATTTAGCAGAGACTTTTATCTATTTGTGGATGCAGCAGTGCAGTTAATTAACCTTACATGCAATTTTTTTATATGCACCGTATTCCACCTGCATGCATCGAGAATAAGCCTGTATCATCTGCAAAGTAATTATATATATATATATATATATATATATATATATATATATATGCAGAAATGCATGCTGGCTCTGTCACGTTTGGGAGGATGGAGATGGTGGACCATGGGGGTTCCGGAGGCAGAAGATCAGGCAACGGATGAAAAATAAAAATGGTTTAATTAATATGGCAGGTAGGATGGTACAGCAGGAGCAAACGTAACACGGTGAAAACACAACAATGATCTGACAACTGACAGGAGCAAAGAGGGAGGTATATATACACAAGGGAATCAGGAACACATGGGCAGAGTAATGAGGGACAGGTGAGAACAATAAGGGTAATCAAGGCAGGAGAGACACAGTCAGGGAGGCCGGGGTGGATCATGACAGTACCCCCCCTTAAGGGCGGATACCACACGCCCACACAACACAGGAGACCGGGAACACTTGGACTTGACTCGGACTGGGACTCGGGACTCAAGGACTTGACTGGACAGGAACACTTGACTGGATAGGAACATGAAGACTTGACTGGAAACAAACTGCAGCGGCAGGCGTGGGACCCAGCAGGAACTGCAGCAGCAGGCATAGGACCCAACAGGAACTACAGCGTGAAGGTCCTGCAGGCATGGACCAGGAAGTGGATGATCTGTAGGAGCGACGCGAGGAAACCAGGATCGGCGGCAGGTACTTGACAACCGGTCTGAGCAGGTGCACAGCACGATTCGCTGGGTCTCAGACAGAGGCTTGGGTGCAGGGAAGCAGGAGAAGAGCGGGGAGACCAGCCCTACCACCCCGGAGAACGATGGCGTGCGTAGGGGGTGTAACTCCTTCAAAGCTCCAGGATCCGCGGCTTCCATCATCAAACAGGACGGGGGCAGAAAGCAGGAGAGGAGAAGGGTTTGACCACCACAGGAACAACCTGGATGCGTCGAAACCCACTCAAAGGTTTGACCACCCCGGAGAACAGGTAGGATGCGCCAACACCTTGAGTCAGAATCTCCTTCTGCTAAAAGGAGAAAAAGCAAAAAATAAGTCCTCCAACAAACAGGTGTTAGCTCACCACAGGTCCAGGTTTGGTCAGATCATTCTGTCACGTTTGGGAGGATGGAGATGGTGGACCATGTGTGGTGGGGGTTCCGGAGGCAGAAGATCAGGCAACGGATGAAAAATAAAAATGGTTTAATTAATATGGCAGGTAGGATGGTACAGCAGGAGCAAACGTAACACGGTGAAAACACAACAATGATCTGACAACTGACAGGAGCAAAGAGGGAGGTATATATACACAAGGGAATCAGGAACACATGAGCAGAGTAATGAGGGACAGGTGAGAACAATAAGGGTAATCAAGGCAGGAGAGACACAGTCAGGGAGGCCGGGGTGGATCATGACAGGCTCGGGTTTAGTGGGACAAATCTAAGGCCAATGTCTTCTTTTTTTATTCTTAAGAACAAGTTGATAGTATTATTTGCATGCTCCTCTCCATACTCTCCACAGTGCATGCAAACAGACACTTCCGATGGATAAATTCGACATAATCTCTAAAAACAGATGATTTAAGGAGTCGTGTGTGTTTTATCTATTTTGAAACATCCAGTCAGTATTTTTGACCCATTATAATAATAAAAAACTTTTAAAAGTGCTCTAAACTCATAAGAAAAGTCTAATGTTGACATGACCTTCCACTCATTTCTTTAATTACTGAATGAAGTCTCGTTCATTTTTTTTTATTTTGTTTCAGTATACTGAGAGAAATGGCTTCAGAAATGAAACAAAACAATAAAGATTTTGCAAAAAAAAAAAAGTAATTTATGATTTGTATTGGTAAATTAACCTTCAGTTATTTTAAAAGTGTAAAATATTCACGTTTTGGACACATTTTATAAACAGCTTGTAGTGAAACCTAAACTGTGGGAATGTCACATGTGCTGAGATGACTGTCCAACTCAGAAAGCTGTGACAGCCTGCAGATCAAAGCAGGAACTAGAAATGTGGGCTCAAAGAACAGCTTTAAATCAAAGCAATGCTACAAATACAGAATTTAGTGTGTGCCGCATTTGTTGCGTGCACACCCCATCTCATCATTTAGAAGTATTTCAGAGCAGTTGTTTGGTATTTTTGAAGGCTGTCATTAACCCTGACACACAGGAAGCGTCAGCAGGAGAGATGATGGAACATGTCTAGTGATTGTGACGGTTTGAGTCAGCTTTAACCCTCAAATCACACAATGTTCTTAGTGGATGGAAAATATTTTAAATGAAAGTGTGAAGTCATTCAAGAAGATGGAAAACTACATTTTTCTTGAGGGATACAAGAGAAGGTACCGAGTAAAAAAAAAAGTCAAACAGTCTGGCCTTTGTTCTGTTCATTTATATACTTTTCTTACCTGTTCTGTAAGAAGAAGAATGTCTTGGCAATATCTTTACAGGCCAGATCATCAACATTCTTCAGACAACTCACAAGTCACCATGCAGATCACAAGCCCCCATTCAGCTAAGAAGTCCCCTGTGCAACTCCCAAGCTTCCATACAACTCAAAAGCCTCTGTGCAGCTCACGAGCCTCAATGCAGCTCACAAGTCACCATGCAGCTCACAAGTCACCATGCAGCTCACGAGCCTCCATGCAGCTCCCAAGCCTCAATGCAGCTCACAAGTCACTGTGTACCTCACAATTTACCATGCAACTTACAAGCCTCCATGCAGTTCACAAGTTACCATGCACCTCACAAGTCACCATGCAGCTCAAAAGCCTCCATGCAGCTCACAAGTGACCATGTACCTCACAATTCACCATGCAACTTACAAGCCTCCGTGCAGCTCCCAAGCCTCAATGCAGCTCACAAGTCACTGTGTTGCTCACAAGTCACCATGCAACTTACAAGCCTCCGTGCAGCTCACAAGTCACCATGCAACTTACAAGCCTCCGTGCAGCTCACAAGTCACCATGCAGCTCACAAGCCTCAATGCAGCTCACAAGTCACCTTCCAGCTCACAAGTCACCATGCAGCTCACAAGTCACTGTGTACCTCACAATTTACCATGCAACTTACAAGCCTCCATGCAGTTCACAAGTTACCATGCAGCTCACAAGTCACCATGCAGTTCACAAGTTACCATGCACCTCACAAGTCACCATGCAGCTCACAAGCCTCCATGCAGCTCAAAAGCCTCCATGCAGCTCACAAGTGACCATGTACCTCACAATTCACCATGCAGCTCACAAGTCACCATGCAGCTCACAAGCCTCAATGCAGCTCACAAGTCACCATGCAGCTCACAAGCCTCCATGCAGCTCAAAAGCCTCCATGCAGCTCACAAGTGACCATGTACCTCACAATTCACCATGCAAATTACAAGCCTCCATGCAGCTCCCAAGCCTCAATGCAGCTCACAAGTCACTGTGTACCTCACAATTTACCATGCAACTTACAAGCCTCCATGCAGTTCACAAGTTACCATGCACCTCACAAGTCACCATGCAGCTCAAAAGCCTCCATGCAGCTCACAAGTGACCATGTACCTCACAATTCACCATGCAACTTACAAGCCTCCGTGCAGCTCCCAAGCCTCAATGCAGCTCACAAGTCACTGTGTTGCTCACAAGTCACCATGCAACTTACAAGCCTCCGTGCAGCTCACAAGTCACCATGCAACTTACAAGCCTCCGTGCAGCTCACAAGTCACCATGCAGCTCACAAGCCTCAATGCAGCTCACAAGTCACCTTCCAGCTCACAAGTCACCATGCAGCTCACAAGTCACCTTCCAGCTCACAAGTCACCATGCAGCTCACAAGCCTCCATGCAGCTCAAAAGCCTCCATGCAGCTCACAAGTGACCATGTACCTCACAATTCACCATGCAGCTCACAAGTCACCATGCAGCTCACAAGCCTCAATGCAGCTCACAAGTCACCATGCAGCTCACAAGCCTCCATGCAGCTCAAAAGCCTCCATGCAGCTCACAAGTGACCATGTACCTCACAATTCACCATGCAACTTACAAGCCTCCATGCAGCTCCCAAGCCTCAATGCAGCTCACAAGTCACTGTGTACCTCACAATTTACCATGCAACTTACAAGCCTCCATGCAGTTCACAAGTTACCATGCACCTCACAAGTCACCATGCAGCTCAAAAGCCTCCATGCAGCTCACAAGTGACCATGTACCTCACAATTCACCATGCAACTTACAAGCCTCCGTGCAGCTCACAAGCCTCAATGCAGCTCACAAGTCACTGTGTTGCTCACAAGTCACCATGCAACTTACAAGCCTCCGTGCAGCTCACAAGTCACCATGCAACTTACAAGCCTCCGTGCAGCTCACAAGTCACCATGCAGCTCACAAGCCTCAATGCAGCTCACAAGTCACCTTCCAGCTCACAAGTCACCATGCAGCTCACAAGTCACCTTCCAGCTCACAAGTCACCATGCAGCTCACAAGTCACCATGCAGCTCACAAGCCTGCTCTGATTCCCGTTCATATCCAGCCACGTCGCGTGAAGTAGGTGAAAGTCATTTCTAGTCTAGTCTAGTCAGTCTGAAGTATCGCCATGCAACACCAATGCTTTTTTTGCTGCAGTAAACTTTTATGCTCTATTCTGTGTTGGCTGAATCCTTGGCTCCAGTTCCTCTGACCGTTAGTCTATTTCAAATATGATTTCAAAATGTCGATTTGAATTGTATTTAGGAGAACAAATTGTCTACGTCTATGAACATTTGTTCTTTTTGCAGTCGTAGTGGAGAGGCGTGGAAATATTCTGTAACTATTGCACGCTGTTTGAAGAACGATCTTTGGTCCAAACGCTGTAGAGAGTTTAGCTGCTACAAGATGGTAGTAGTCAGTAAAAATCAGTGTAAACAAGGTTAACGGCTTTCCAAATATGCAACCCATAATTACTTGTCTCATGTACGCCACTGATGAACGATCGCACTGGTGCCACTTAGAGAAGACAGCAGCAGTTCTGTGGGTTTTCAACAAGCATTTAGTTTAACAGGCTGAGTAAAACTGTAGGGAGAGGCACGTGAGACCTTTTGTACAAGAGCCTTATTTTGGATGAATGATCATGCAACAAACATTAAATCTCATTAGATCCTCCTGCCGAGTGGTAGAGTTAAAGAAATGTCAGATAATCAACAAAGGGTGACTGCAGCTGGCTCCTTTGTTTCCTGGCTCTGCTGCTGCAAACTATTAACCACCGAAGACATATTTACAACCCATGAGTCTGACTTTAACTGCAATGAAAGTGGCAGAGAGGACTCATGTAGGAATCATCTACAGCTCAGTAACATATTGAAAGCATTATCTTTATTTCTCAAGAACATAAGTGCGATTGAAGAACCATCACCCCCCAGACTGCCCGTTGGGGGTGGGGGGTGTGGGGGTGGCGGGGTGGGGGTTGGGGGGGATGGAGAAAACATGTGTTGTCGATATGTTGTTAGCTAGTTTCATTTGGCTTTTAGCCACAACCCTTCTGTTATAACTGAAAACTATCGTAACCCCAACCTTAAAGGCCACGTTCACTGAGAAACAGTTTTTTAGTTGTTATTTTTGAAATATAATCAGTCACTCTGAGTTTCACATGCGGGCTAAACGTGAAAATAGGCTTCTAATAGTTTCCTGCATTAACCACCAATCTGAAAGAGACGAGGAAACGATTGGGTCCGAAAAAGCCACTCAGATGTACATCACACTGAAAATAAACATTCATGGAGTCATCCATCTTGGCTTATGATGGGGAAGGCTGTTGTTGATTAAGCATCCAGGACAGCAGAGAATGTCTCTAATAGTAGAAGCTAACCATTAGCATTAGCAACTCCACAACAAGGCAGAACTCCGTAAAGCATCTTTCCGGAGTATTTCTCTTATCTGATGGCACCATCTAGTGGCTGACAAGCACATCACACAAAAACTCTGTTGATTTGTTTATTAAGATGGCGACTTCACGTTTCTTGTTTGTTCTTGCTAGCGTAGCCGACAAACAGAGCTAAAACACTTTGCTTTACAAACATTATTCTCATGTCATGTTGTGTTTTCATATATTTATACTTTAAAGACATGTCTGTGAAAAGTTCATCAACTCTGCATCAGCCGAGGTACCTCCTTAAATTTGAAAGCGGTAGTCTAACGCTATTGGTTAGTTCTGGTCGCCACTCAGTTTCCTACTGCACAGAGCTCTGCGGGGCGGTGGGCGTGTTTAGTGAAAAGAAATTAAATAAAGACATATTGCTTACATTATATCAGTACATGATGAGGTAATCACTTTTATGGATTTGTGAAAAATCATAGATAATTTCTGAAAGGGGAAAACTCTGGAAAGCTACTTTAAGGCTTGTGCTATTTGTGGAGATAAAACATCAATGTTGCAGAACGACTCAGGTCAGTAACGTCGCATTATTAGCCAATCAGAGGTGTGGTCCCCCCCCCCCCCCCAGCTAACAACTACTTCCTGAAACAGGAGCGCCAGAGCTTTTTTTCCACAGAGAACAACTCGCATTTATATCACTGACCACTGCAGATTGAATGAGTGAATGACAGCTTTGACCCATCCAAATTAGAGATGGCTGCCAAAATATAAAAGTGGCTTTACCTCAGCCAGTTTGTCTCGTACTGGGGTTGAATTTGGTATCACAAGTTATTTCAGGCACAAACCCTAACTGCTAAAAGTTCATGTAAAGCCTTGATAGTTTTTGTGAGATTGCACATGTTGCTTTTTTTCAAGATTTAACAAATTGATTGTAATGCCATCTTTTCTCAACATAAAGATTATGATCTTTGTGCTAGGCTCTTAAACCGAGATGCTTCAATATAAATACTCAACAGAATTGTGCTTTTATTATGCACCAATTATATAAATTAATTCTTACCTGGTTGAAAAGAGCATATTAGTACAAAAAAAAGTAAAAAAATAATATGTACTTAGAAATGGACATGAAATCCAATTTGATCCTCTCAATATTCAATATTTGAGCACCTTTTATTAAAATAACTGTTCAGTTATTGTGAGTTTTCCTAAAGTCAAAATGACTAAAGAGTAAAAGTGGTATGTAACGTGACTCTTGATGGCCTGATGCTATCAAAGTCAAAAAGAGAAAAGGATGAAGAGGTTGAAATTAACAACAAAGCTGTTTCCAGTTTCACTGCTGACTAAAAACCTACAATATGCTGTAGTATTTAATTGCTCATGTGGAAACATAAAAATGTCAATTTAGTCTTTGAAAATATTTTAACATTTGAATAAATACCAAACATGCATAAAAGCCCCCCAGTGTTGATTTTATGACCTACATTTATCAAACTGTGGTAATACTCGTCTCATCAGAGGAGATCTGATAACTGTTGGGAGCAGTTTGTGGCGTGTGTCACCTTGTTTGCATTAGATGGACGACAGACAAAAGAAAAGAAAAGAAAAGAACAGAAAGCATTTGGATGCACGGGCCTGAGGCGATGTGGTGGACGAGGCCTGAGCCACTCTGAACAGAGTGCATGCAGATGATAAGTCTATAAATAGAAAAATGAAACAGGAGGGACAAAAGCTATTTCCTTTCAAATGATGTAAACATTTGACTGCAACGCACCAGCTAAATCCATGTCAAAAGTATGAGATCTTGTTTAATTGCGATATGAAAAAAATCCTAAACACATTTCATCAAAATTGAGATTTTTCATCTTCTACTCAATGGTGGGAGATGTTCCAAATTTTAAAAATGCAGCAAAAATAAATGCAAAGCACCACCAAGAGAACGTGCTGTGTATTGAACAACAAATGTCAGGTTTAGAACCAGTTAGAGTTTTGGTGCACATTATTTAGCAAGTGGCAAAAAAACACATCTTTCCACTGAAGTCAGCTTCAGCAGGAGTAGAAACGGGACTTCTAATACAGAAGTCAGGCTGATAAATGTTTGCCTACGTAAAAACGCTCTTTTCTCTACGGCACTGGCGAACAAATGAAGAACACGGAGAACACACGGCTCAAAAGAGTCCGTCTCCATGTGGCTTCTTAAACCAATATCCCCACAGATGTGGGCTCATGATAAAAAGGGTTCACGTTTCACAACTTTTCTGTAATTACGCTGAAAGGACAGTTATGATGTATGGCTTTAATATGATATCCGGCTCAACTAGAAGAAATGCATGCTGCAGCTTAGCTGTTGTGAAACAATAGCATTTTACAGCATGAGCAACTAAATTCTCACTATGACTCCACAATAGCGGCACAATGTGAAACAAGGGGGTTGTGAGGATGATCTGGTGTTTCATTTATTGCGTTTTTACACCACTACAAAGGCAGAAGGGTGAATAACATCAGCCCTAGTTGAATACGTCATCAGATAGACAAGCTGAACATGCATGAGAGGAATATTTCTCTCACTCGCAAGCTAGCCCAACAAGAGCTAAATATTACAGCATCACATGTATTACAGCACTTTGCATTATGTTGCAATAAAACCTTCAAATAGCTCATGAGTGTAATTCAGTGTTGTTGTTACACTGAACTTAAGTCATGCAAAATACAGACAGATATGAAAGTGCTTGACTCGCAGCAGAATGGGGTTAATGCATTATGACTTGAAATCGGTGAACCAAACACCAGCTTGATTTTAGATCAAAAATCACCCGCATCCGATGACTGCAGGGTTGAATGGACTGAAAGCATTTCTACTGAAAGCTGAGTTACTGTATTTATATAAAAGTTAACATTTAACAACACGATCATCAACAGGATTTTCATAAAAGTCTGCAAAGCATTGCTATAAATTAGTTGTTGGTGTGGCTTCAGCTTCACACATTTTTGGTCCTCATCCAGTCTGCTCATCACACCTGTAAATTTGCTGACTTTAACAAAACCGACAGCCACATTTGAAATAATTCTGTCTGTGGTAAAAGACCCCAAAGTAAGCACAACACAAACATTAATTATGTTACTGGTCTTCGGGGTCCTTTTTCTCATCATTTGCATTGAAAGTCATTTCCTCAATGTGATGCCTTCAGAATGCAGTCCAGCAAACATCTGGCTGCTAGCATTACAAACTGCCTGCCATGCACAACAAACCACATTTGCACGCCCCTGTTGAGCTACTCATAACTCTTCCTATGCTTCAGCAGCTTTGACACTCTGCCCAAGCTCACTTGGCGCTGGACATGATGGGTCATCCCACTTTCAAATGAACCTCAAGTTCTGGATCCACAGCCGCAATTACAGACTCCAGACCAGTCACACGATCTGAACTTCATTTGGATGAGATCAATGAATTTAGATTGAAGGGGGGTGGATTTGCAATAAAATGGATGGCATTCAACAAAATGTTTAGGTCATCCTTCGAGATTCAGCCTTTGCTATTCATGTCATTTCACAATTTCTAATCTAATTAAACATTGAAATTTAGTATAAAAAAATATATATATATAATCTAAAAATAATGGCCATAATTTAGCACATTCTGCCAAACTCTTAGAATCTTCATTTTGTCTCTTTAAATGTAGATATATGGTGTTTATAAAATTGTTTAATTGTGAAAATACATTTAAAAGCCTTTTATTTTGAAGTACACACTTGATTAGCTCTAGTTATTATTACACTTGACAGGTGCTTAAATAAACTACATCATTTTCAACTTTCTTTACTGTGTATTTCTTAATACCAAGCTAACGAGTGTGTTGCCATATTGTATCTTCACATCAGAAATTCTCATCTCAGTTTCTAGCAGGACTTTCATAATGACATGGACAGGAAATGAGCACCAAAACACGAACACCGCATGCTAGCAGGTCTGTTATACCACACGCTCCTATGAGAAATAGGACCAGACGTCTTGTTGACTGAAAGAGTGCAGTTTACTTCACCACTAGAATGAAAAGAAAAAAAAACACCATACTTTGGGAACTTTATCTCATTTGGCAACCAAACCACCCCAAGTTCAAGAAAATGCACGCCCAGAGTCGCTTCCAGCCAATCATATGCGTCCTTCATGTGTAAAACCAATCAGCTTCAAGATAGGTGTGGCGCTGAAGCTGTTGCTAGGGCATGTCCCCAATGACTTCAGACAGTTTAGCCAATCAAATAGCAGCAAAGAGCTTCATTGGTGAGGACACACCTGGGACCGGCGGAGAGCCTTTTCTGATTGGATAAAGTCACGATCACTCAACTTCCTGAGTTCAGGAGCTTTATTGTAGTTTGGAGTCGCTAAGACTCAGAAGTGAACGTAGCAGCGCACATACATCGCTCTGAAACAGTTTATTTTTTACATTTTCATTCCATTATCCTATGAATTGTTTATTTGTGTAAATAGATTTTTCTATTTTTATGACGAGACATCAAAGAAGATGGAACTTAATTCTCTTTTAATTCTGCTGGAGGCTGCAGAGTATTTGGAGAGACGAGACAGAGGTAAAGGTAAAGCTGGGCTGACAGCGTTTATAGATTATTTTCTGTAGCTGTTGGGTTTAGGAGGAAGGGGTTTGAGTTGATGTTTGGGGTTTAACAACATCCACAGTGCAGGTATGATGTCACTTTTCCCTTTCAGTGGGGCACAGACCAGGCGATGGGTACATCCTGGACTCAGCAGCTTTATGCTTCAGAATAATCACAGATTAAATTTTTTATATATATATTCTACGTTTTTCTTTTTTGGGTAGATTTATTTTTTTCTAAACACACGTTTTTTGTGCTTTTAATATGCCTTATAAAATATCTGAAAAATGTGGTTGTTTAGCCTTGATGTATTTCCTATTTATTCACTCACTTTCCCCGCTTTTATGGCTTATTTATTTATCAGTTTATTTCCCCCCTTGTGATTTATTTTTGCTTTGTGTCAACAGAGGCAGAGCACGGCTATGCGTCGGTTTTACCCTACAGCAACGACTATTCCCGAAAGAAAACAAAACCTACGACAATTTCCAGAAAATCTCCGAACAACAGGTAAAATTCACCCCATTCTTTGTGTGTTTACACTCGTGACAGCTCGTGCAAACCCTCCTATATGCAGACACTTACACATATGCAGTAGTACATAAAGTGCTTTGGTGTCTGAGCTGGTCTGGGATCGGTGTTTTGGTCTCTCCAATCAACAGTGCCACGCGTACACTGTCAACTCTGCTGCCTCTGCTCAGTTTCTGTTGCTGTTAGCCTCCCCATGCCAAGAGGAGGGGCACACACACACACACACACACACACACACACACACACACACACACACACACACACACACACACACACACACACACACACACACACACACACACACTTTACCATTCTAAACTAAGCTTACGCCTACTTGAAAGCCCTAAATGTCATTTTTTATTTTATTTCTTCATGTGGTGTTTTGTTTGGTGTCTTGTTGCTAAATGCAAGTCCTGCAGAAGATGAAACAAAGAGAAGGGGTTCGCATTTCAGAAACTGCAATCCCTTTTCCCCACACACCCAGAGAGACCATGAAGGCCTCATTGTTGCTCGATCAAAACAGCAGCTTCTCACCCGTGAGGCTTTCACGGACCTGCTGCTTCTGCCCATTACAGGCGGATATTGAGGAGCCACGTCATTACGTAACATAAAGAGCAGGTTTCAGTTTTGGTTTTCTGATTTCAGACCTGCTGGACCTGTTAAACATCAACAGCTTTTATCTACTCTTTTAAAGAGACAATGTGTAGTTTTTACTGTTTATCTCTAGAAATATCCATCCAAACGTAGTGGAAAAAGAATTCAATGTTGAAAAATATTGGCAGCTTTGTAACATAACCATGACAATCTAGTCTGAAAATACACGGTGGTGGGTCTAAGTTTCTGGGCAACGCCATTTTAGACACCTCTGTCTTTGGGAGCTCGTGAAGACAAAACACATCTACTTATTTGTCACAAACGGTTTTTAAAACTTTCGCCGTTCATAAATGTTGTTTTACACATTTACCTCTTCACTCGTTGCCTGTGATGAAAGGGAGTATGATGTGTTTGTCATTTTGCTGGAGGTTGTGCTCCCAGGGATTTTTGACCCTAATGGCTATCCATTGGTAAGGTCTCACTCGAACACAAAAATATCAGATGCTTGCAACGATTTAGGCAAGTACCGCCCCCTATCGCCAGGGAAACACACGCAGTCACTTGAAACTTTAAAACATTGAACTTGGGATAGACCGATAGATCGAGACGATATTTACCATTTTTGATACGTCACATCTGCCGATAAACCGCTTTAGTAATGCCGATTTAAAGTCGGGCACATTCTTGGGCAGTCTGGTGCTGCCGCAGGGTTTTATTTGAATGTACGTTTACGTTCTTGAAAACATCTGCTTAGTCAATGTTCAACTGACGTTTCTTTATGTTTACCGTATTTTTTGTATTTATTACTTGATCCGTTCGTCGATTTGTTTGATTACCTTTGGGTAAATGTTGGTTCTTATACTGCGCCGTGTACAAAATCAAGATCCAAGAGCTGGTTCGATTCTGACATTCAAGACTGATCACGTTCAGAAATGTTGTGCTTCCACTTTTAATGGTGACATTTTAGCATGCAGACACGGTGGAGAACAACTAGATTTTGGCCACAAAAATCGGCAGCACATATCGGCCATCGGCTCATCTTGATTTCTACATATCGGTATCAGCATTAGAAAAAGCCATCTAGGTTAATCTCTATTTAGAACTGTTACATTTAGGTTTTATATGTTTTTGTAACATTTTCAACCTGATTCATGTTTCTGTTGATTCTTTGAAATCATAACTTGCCAGTGTGAGCTGGCCCCTACTTAATTTATGTTTTATTTAAAAAAACACCTAATCTAGATTTGATAAACTGCACAATTTACTCAAAATAGATGTGGCGCGATATTTTACTCACCTTTTGACTCACTTTTAATTCACTGTAATTGCTAAAAACAGAATTGAGACAATAGGTGGACCGTCCCGTTTCTGTGTCACGAATGGATGGTGTGAGACGCGCCCTGAGCAGGCATCCTATCCGAGGTTACACGCAAGCTCCCATTCAGGCTGATCTAGTCCAGGTGTGCCGTATGGATCCTCTCTGTACATCAAATGACCCGGTGATTCAGAGGAAAACAGTTTGAGCGTGAATGACGTTGGCTTAACCAGGTAGGAGGTGGGAGGACGGTGGGTGTAGAAGTGAAAAGGGTCGTCCTAAATAAGAACGCAGCACTTTCCACGTTCGTTTTTCACTCTAACAAGGGGATATGTTTGTTTATTACATACGAGTGTGTGTGTGTGTGTGTGTGGATGTGCCCGCAGGGCGTGGTGGCCAAAACACACACCTGTGCCACGGGGCAAACACCCACCCACTTGATTTATTTTCTTCCTGGTGTTTTCGTGACCAGCCTGTTGGCAAACATCACAACCCTATTTGTGTTTACCTGCAGCTTTTTTTGTAGACATGGACAGGATGCTTGAGGTTAGTGGTGACGGACGGTGAAGGAAAAACGTTTTCTCATACTTTAACTCAGGTTTTCTTTTTTATAACTAGAACTTTTTCTCAAAGAGTCATTTTGATGCTAAAATCTGCAGCTTTCCTGACACTAAAATGACTTGGAACGCAGTTGCTGTTTGCTTCAAAATAAATGGAATAAAAAAATAAAACCGCTAGTAAAGATGCTGCTGAGTTTCTCCTCAATTAGTTCCTTTTCCTCTGGCCTTTCCTCTTTTGTTTTGCATGTCACATAATGATCCTTTACATAACAGGCAGAGGTGTGTGTTCACCTCGCGTTGCCGTGGATCCGTGCGGATTCCCTTCCTCTGGATGGTTTCCTGGTCGTGCCTTGTGCTTCGACTGTGACATGTCCCCTGCTTGTGCTAGTTTGAATACCAACTTTCTTCATGATGGAGCTGAGCTCCGTTTTAGCTCATGGGCGGTGTGAAATTCTGCGTTCCTTCCAGGGTGATTTTTGTGCCGCTGTAAAACAGCGTTGTCCCTCAGATGCTGGGGCCCTTTTCCTCGGCGCAGCTGTGGGAAAACCACTGCTTCGCCAGCACAAGAGCTCTCAAACAGCGGAGAGTCTGAAAAGGCTTGTTGTCCGTCTGGCTCTTTGTTGTTCCTGTTTTTGTTTTTATTGCCGTGGTATCCATGACGGTCTCATGAACGGAGGGCCTGTTTCAGGCGGACAGCGTGTCATAATAGGGGCTGTCCTCGGAATAGCCCACACGCTGAGGAATTCTGCTGAGCGTCTGAGCCTCCAGACGTCTGAGAGTGTTTTTATTCTGTCCTCTCTGCTGCCGCCCGGCCAGCGTGCAGCAGCAGGGCTGTTTTTCCTGGAGGAGGGCTGTTGTGCGGCGTCACACATTCAGCTCTCACCCAAGACTATTTTTGCTCTTCCTGGACGTGCAGAACTGGGAAGAATTTCAAAACATCAGGCTCAAAATACAGAAGTGTTTGTGAGAATTTTGGATTTGCAGGTGTCTGGAACCGGTCTCAAACCTTTCTCACATCAGTTTCCAAAAAAAAAAAAAGAGTTGCAGACTAGGGCAGCACGATATTAGGAAAACCTGCGATTTTAAATAACAATGATTAATATTGCGATGATATTACTTGCGATAAAGAAAAACTTAACTCGGGAACAAAAATAATCAAAAACAAAGAAATAAACAAATCATAAAAATGAGAAAAGCAAAAGATGTGAAGAAAGGGAAAAAGAAAATGAACAAGAAAAGGCAATCAGCGGATCCCGGGATCAGCAGAATCAGCAGAACAAAGCTGAGTCAGGTGTTTGCTACCCATCAGAATGAAGGGCCGTCCGCCTCGGGGGCGGGCATCTAACTTATGAGAACACACCCAATTGGCCAAACGGGTGAAGAGCTCTATTTGATTAGTTAAAACATCCTCCTGTTTGATCGACAGAATGCATTATGTTTAGCAAACATTTGAGCTGACCATTCATTTCGATATTGATCTGTTCTTTGCGATATGCATATTTTGCATGCTGATATCGTGATAATGACATATTTACGATATATTGTGCAGCCCTATTTCAGACGTATTTAGTGAATGACATCTGCACAAATTTGTTCTTTCATCACGATTCTGCGTCTAATTGGCTAGATACTCGCCTCTTTCTGAGCAATTTAGTCTTTATATTAGGGATGCACGGTACATTGGCATCATTATCGGTATTGGCCGATGTTAGTCATTTTTTAACATATCGGTATAGGTCAGTGTTGGTCATTTTATAGAGAGAAAGCAAGTCATGCTTGCTGTTATGGACGATAACAGATATTTCCCAAAATAAATATAAATGTGTATATTTCAGGAAATATCTTTTATCGCCGATAACTGCAATATTAATATAGAATAGAATTAAACTTTATTGTCATTGCACATGTACAGGTACAGGGCAACGAAATGCAGTTTGCATCCATCCAGAAGTGCTTTAGCCGTGATATAGATGTATTACAATATATATTAGCAATAATGTAGATGTGTAAGTATATTACAGAATGGATCTATTACGTATGTTATAATGCACACGGTATGAAGTATGTTATGAATATGCTATGACTATAAGTATCTACAGGCTGTAGTTAATACAAGCAGTCCATGAGTTTAACGTGGGTCTTATGTCAGGAGGCAGAGTTCAGGAGTCTGACAGCTGTTGGGAAGAAACTGTTCCGGTACCCGGTGGTCTTGGTATACTATGATATCAGATATCAGTATCGGCCCAAAATTTCTTATCGTTGCATCCCTACTTTACAATTCACATTTAGTGTCACAAACACACAAGTCAGGTCTGTAAGTTGTGTAGGAAAGCCAAAGGGCACAAAACAGAAGTGAAATATGAGAGAGTAGCTTGATATGGAGATGCATTTGTAAGGTCTGCTTTACTGGCAGGTGGCAATGGATTGTTTTAAAGGGCAGGTTCACTGACAAACATTTTGTTTTACTCATCATCTTTGAAAAAGATCAGTGACTCTAAGTTTAACGTGCAAGTTGAATGCTTAAGTAGTGTTCTGCCCCTGTTTCCTGCATTAGCATCTGATGGAAAAAAGACACTCGGTTCAGAAAATCCTGACAGATCTACGTCACTGTGTCATTTAACACTCATGGACTCACTCATCTTGGATCACGCCGAAAATCGCTGTTGTTGGTTTAACGTCAGGAAACAGCAGGGAACGTCTTGAGTAGTTGAAGCTAACCGTTAGCATCCACCACACAGCATAAATCTTTCAGGCCTGTGTTATTTGTGGAGTTAAAACATCAACATTGCAAAACAAAAAGAGTCAGTGGTAGAGTCCAGTTGGGTTTAGCCAATCAGAGGCAAGATGTCCAAACATCAGGAAATAAGACTCCAAATCCGGCCATCTTAAGTCACTTTCTCCCCCAGCGGACTTCTACATCTTTAAGCAGGTGCACCGGAGCTTTGTTTTCCCCAGAGAACAACTTGCAAGGCATTCATTCCTACTGGAGACCGTGTTAAATAGGAAAAGGCTGATCTTTACTGGGTCATAAATCATCAGATGTTCCAGATTGTGTTCACAACAAGATGCTAAACTTATGTGTGTATTATAAAGAAATAAATCATATTGAGCTCATTTCTTCTTCCTCCGAGCCGCTGACATGATTCCAACGTTGTTTTGAAACACGCCCTCGCTCTGTGAGGTTTAATGAGCGTGAGGCTAAACGAATCAGCTGGATGGGTTCCTGAAAGGGTTTCTGTTGGAGCAGACAATGGCAGCGGGCCGTCTCATCGTTTTCTTTAGGAAGCACCTTTGTTTGTCTGAGCTCTCCTGAAGAGGACTTGAACTTCCACCGTCTGTGTAACGTCTGTCTCGCTGTGAACGGGGTGAAGCGCACTCTTCTGTAACCTTTGACCTTGACTCTGTTTGTCACTCACCAGTGGGGATTATTGAAGCCACAGCATGTCTGACTCATTTAGTCTTTTTTAATAAAAATCTGATCATGTTTCACGTCAGGTTTGTGCAGAAACACAGGAAGCGTTCACGCATCGCTGTTCTGAAACGCATGCACATACCTCTGCATGGTTGAGTTCAGTTTTTTTTATTATATCCAGTTTGCAACGGTTGAATCTTCTTTAAATTTATTGTACTTTTGCTTTTCTTATGAAACATTTAACTGTACATCAGCTCCGAGCCACATGAAGGCCTTTCTCTGAGCGTTTTGATCTTTTCCTCCACCAAACCTCTTATCCGTCCAACGTCAAAGATCAAAACGTTTAGCTGTCATTATCACAGAGATTAGATTCATTTTTCGTTGCTATTTTCACTTTCCACCCTGACACACATCTTCTCCTCTTTCAGGTCATCGCACAACGAACTGGAGAAACACAGGTAAGCTTAAATCGGACGCTCCGCCACCTTCCCCCGTCTTTAATTTTTGCCGTGTTGCTGAGCTGAATCGATTCTTACTGTCAGATAATTCCTCTTCGTTGTGAACGGCCCAGCATGGCTGGACAGATCAGAGGTCGTCTTCAAAGAGCCGGAGATTTATTGAATTAATTCTGAAAAAGAGGTAACGAGTGGATTTCAAAGAGCGGCTTGAGGTCCGCTGGATCTGTTTCACGGATGAGATCCAATGTCCTCCTTTGGAAGGAGAATCCTGTCAGAAATGCAGTAATCCTGCCCAGAATAGCGCTGTGAACGGAGGCGTGCTGAATCTGGAGTTGTTTCTACAAACTCACAACTCCACAGATGGCACGCTCTGATACTGCTCTGCTGTTCCCAACATGCACCACACTGCCGCTTGTGAATTATTTTGTTGTTGTCGTTGTTCACGACTCGTGGTGCTTGCACGAAAAACACATTTGACGATTTTTGCTCGTTGTTGAAAACCGTTGAAATGAATGTAAACAGGAAAAAGTTCTTTTTTAGGAGCTGAAAACATCATTTAAATGTGAATGTTGGATGGGTTTGGGGTTCCTTTTGATTCCCAGCAGCTCACATTTGAAACTCCTTCCCTTTGTGGGTTTAGGAAACAGCTGACGTGACTTCCAGCATGTGAGCCAAGGCTGAAATGGGCATGTTAGGGCCGCTCGCGTGTGTGACACACTGTCCCTCACGTTGATTGCTTGGGGTTTGCCAGTCACATGTCTGCGAGTGAGTAATGGTGTGTGTGTGTGTGTGTGTGTGTGTGTGTGTGTGTGTGTGTGTGTGTGTGTGTGTGTGTGTGTGTGTGTGTGTGTGTGTGTGTGTGTGTAGCAGGATGGGGAACAAGTAGAGACATATCCCTCTCTGACCTGAGAGTCGGACGCCCTAGAGTTGAGACACATCGGTTACCTCACATCCAACGATGGGTGTGGTTGGTTACCAGATAACTGATGTCCAGTCAAACTGACAAAATCAACTCTTCCTTAACCACCTTACTCACTTCCCGTTGTCATCACACAGCAACATTAAAGCCTTTTAGTTCCCCTTTCATTCTGATTCCATGACGCAGGACTTTTACCACATCTTTCATAAGAAGTGACTTAATTTACAGTTTGAGTTTGCCTGGAAAATTTAACTCCATCCACGTGTTTGTGATGCAAACCATCCTCCAGTGGGTTTTGTGATCCTTTGCAGCACATTGAGTCAAATCCCTGTCCGAACCTGCTGCCCTTCAGTTGCCTGGTCCGACGCACACGGGCTAGATGTCGGATGTTAGCACACACTAATGTGTGTCACCATACTTAAACAAATGAAAGACATAACCACGATCTTAGGATTTCAGCTCTCATCAGCCAGCATCTTTAAAACTGTTTTTATAGTCTTTATGCTTTGATCTTTTCAAGTGGAGTTCTGTCGAAAGCCTACGAACCATGATAGCTCCTTCTATGACATTAGATTATTTATTAATTGAACATATTAACTACATACCAAAGCAGAGAGATCATGAAGTCATTTGAAGGAACCGTTCTGTCAGATGGAAAATAGAAAACGACCATTTCCGCCAGGATAATTTAGACGTGACGCAACTTAAGCCTGACTGCTGCTAGCTGCGTCCAAATTCAGGGGTGGCATCCTCGTGAGGACTCGTCCAACCCGGTCCGCGTAGATCCGGTCTTTCCTCGACCTCTCGGGCTGAAAGTGAGCAGCTGTTTATTTGGATGGTCCAGCCTTCATTTATATTTCCGCCCCTACCTCAGCGTGAGTCTTGTAGCCCACCAGCTGTGACGGCGCTAAACAGAAGCTAAAACTAAACTAAAAGTGCTGAACCAGTCAATCTAGCTACTTTATGAGTACTTTTCTAATAATTTTTGACAAAAAAACATATTTAATGAACAAATATACTCATGAAAAACACCCAATGCCTATGTTTTTTACAGCCAGTTATTAATACACCACCATTTAATGCCGTAATCCTCTTCCGCTTCGTCCACCATTATTAACGAAAAACTCCCATTCGCCTCACAACGAATCCTGGAATAGCTGTAAGGATTCACTAGACCGGTTCTTGGAATTCAGGGTAAATGAGGACGCATTCAACGTCCCTTTAGTCATCACGCACTGGAGAAATTCATTGCTGCATTTGACCCATCCTCGTGGGGAGTGGTGAGCTGCAGCAGTGGCTGCGTTCAGGAACCATTTGGTGGTTTAACCCCCCAATTCAACCCCTTAAAGCTGAGCGTCAAGCAGGAAGGCATTGGGTCCCATCTTTAAGGTCTTTGGTGTGACCCGACCAGATTTGAACCATGATCTCCCAGGACGGACACTCTACCACTAGACCACTGAGAAGTATTTGGTGGGTATTTTGAATGTGGACAACCTTGTCGCTTCGCTGTGGCGTAACTGGCCTTAAAATGCATACTTGAAATCTCAACACAGTTGTTCATGAAAATAAACTAAGACATGCTAAAGATATGTAATTAGTTCATTTTTTGGGCATATTTGTGAGTTGGTCATTTACACCACATTAGCATTACTAGTGCTTGTTGACATGGGGTCTCCAACGCATCCATACGTTACCAGTGCTTTAAGTGGGCCAGTACGCACCAGTATGTAGTGCCGGCGCTTTAAAACTTGACCTCACAGCATACTGAGAGATTGTCTAGCGTACGGTGCATACTGGTAGTTTGTTTGGTCATTTAAAATCTCCAAAAAAAAGTCCATCAGTCCATCCTAGGGCTGGGCGATATGGCCTAAAATTAATATCACGATATATTGAGGATTTCACCTCGATAACGATAAATGGACGATAACTACGGGTATGCACGGAAACAAAAGTTGTCCACCAGACGGGGCTGTCACATGTTACGCTGAGTCACATTTTTTACGTGACTCAAGGTGGTACATCTTCTTAAAGGGACACTAACGTTGCCAACTTACACACATCTTTTCATTTTTTATTATCAAATTTAGTGACGTGCGAAAAATTATCACGATAAGAGTCAGAAATTTCGATAACGATAAATTTTCGATTTGTTGCCCAGCCCTAGTTCATCCTTGGGTAAACAACAGCCATTCATGGTAAATGGCCTGTATTTGATATAGCGCCTTCTAGAGTCCTGGAACCCCCCAAGGTGCTTTACAACACAACCAGTCATTCACCCATTCACACACACATTCACACACTGGTGGTGATGAGCTACGATGAAGCCAAAGCTGCCCTCCCAAGCTCCCATACAGTAAACGGAGGTCGGAGGGGCTCTTCCCCGTTCGTTATTCGTATGACCTCGCCCCACTAGAACCTAGCAGAACCACGGCTGCGTTACTAAAAATATTACTGTTGCCGCTGCTTTGTTTACTTGATATGTTACTACATCATTTATTGCGCAATAGAAAAATTATACAACCCATTTAAAATCTGCTTTTTATTGTAAATATTTTGACACATCTCTCTTAAGGGTAATGTTTTTACACAAGCTAACAGCTAGGCAGAGATAATACTTCTAGGAAAAGTCAAACTGACTGAAGATCAGCAGTGGTCTAGTGATATGAACACAAGCTAAATGTAAAAGCATCACATGGCTTTAGCTGAGCACTATCTTTTAGTCCTCATTGTTCAAAGTGATTGATATTCTTGAGAATTGCCTGATTTCTTTGAACTCCCAACGAGGACGTTTGAAAAATTCCTCCTCTGCTGCACATTCACAGTAAAACCAAAAGCGTCACTGTTGTCCTGTTCAACCAGTTCACCGAGTGCATGTTTAGAGCATCCTCTTAAAGCCTCAGCCCTGTTTAATCTCCAGCAAATCCAGTATCGCCACGAGATCTCGGCCTCCATCACGCCCTCAGACGCCTTGCCAGGGTGGTGCTGCTGTTTGGGCCCTGACTCACTGTCTTTGCTTTGTCATGAGTCGTGCCTTTTTGGTCGGAGCACAGACTCATTCTTGTCCTGCAGTACGTTCACGAGGCGGGCAAGGTGACTGAGGAATGTCTGGGGTGGACGCTGGCAGGCATCGTGTGCGATCTTGGGAGTCGGGCTGGGCGGACGTGTAACTGAAACGAGTCGATACCTGGTTTTCAGCACCGATTCATCTATTTGTCAATATTTGCTGTCAGGCTAAACATTTTTGTGCTAACGCTAATTCCAGCTACTTTTCTTTCTTTTGCCAGTTAAACAATAGCTGTTTTCATTTGACTGGTGCAGGAATATAATTTATTTATAATTTATTATTCTTTGAAATTCTAAAAATTGATAAATATTCACAAGCTCTTAACGTTAAATAAAGTCCTAATAGTGGTGATAATAGTATTTATGCTTGCAAAAACAGATGATGGATCAATCAGCCAGTTGCTTTAGTTTTTGGAGAGTTTCTACTCCCGGTGAGTTTTTCGTCCTCAGGCTGATCATATGCCTGCCGTGTGTCTGTCAGTGCTGCCTTTGCAGACAGTCAGGAGGCACCCTACATTTATTTATGTCCTGTTATCAGAGCGAGTCGTCTGCTGGGTCACACGGGGTCATCTGTCCCTGCACGGCCTGCTTATCTGCCTCAGCCTGAGTGGAGCTGTGACGGCTCCGTTTAGACCACCTTAATGATGATTCTGCTGTTTTGTTTTTAATAAATTGACCCGCTTTTTTGCTATTCACTTGTTAAATCTTCCATTTCATCACGTTCTTTTTATTTGCTACTCCTCCCGTAGCGTTGAAAAAAAAAAATTCAAAGTGACGGGTAAAAAACTTTTTGGGCCCTTTTGATCCCCACAAAGTTTTCTATTGGTTCACACAACAAAACATTGAAATGTATTATTTTGATCAGTGTGTGTCTCAATATTAGAGGATTTAAAGTTTTCTCATAAATCAACACCTAAAAAGTTTCTCACTTCTCCCTCCTACTGGTTGAAAGCAGAATTACAGCTGTTGCAAACAAGCCTGCTGTAGCTAGCGCTAACCATGAGCTAATGCTAACATGAGCTAATGCTAACACGAGCCAACTGATACAAAATAAGCCATGAAGTGAAAAGATCCACTCTGTTGGACAAAAATACTGTTACTTTCAAGTCCGGCAGCAACAAAGACAGGTCACCATCAGTCCGTGATTTCATGAGTGTAGGCCGCGCCAATGGTCGCTCGGGTTTTGGCACTTTGCTTTGTCTCCAAAGACATTACTATCGTCTTTTTACTCCTATGATGCCAACAACAAAAAAGCAGAATTATTTTTCTTCCCCTTCTGTTTTATATTGACAGTCAGTGAACTAACAACGCTAACTGCTAGCCAGCACAATAAACAGCTATTGCGGTAGAGCAGGTAGAGACCTCACCCCAGTGTACCTACCCGAATCATAAAACTGTCCAGTACAGTAAAGCCCAAGGCACTTTACAACACAATCAGTCATTCACGCAGACATTTACACACAGGTGGTGGTAAACTACAATGTAGCCACAGCTGTCCTGGGGCACAATGACAGAAGCGAGGTTGTCATACACAGGTGCCATGGTCCCTCCGACCACCACCAGCAGACAATGTGTGTTAAGTGTCTTGCCCAAGGACACAACAATGACAGACTGAGGGTGGCTCGAACCTGCAACCTTCCAGTTGCTTGACTTCTCAGCCATCGTCACCCAAAAATACCTCCGGAGTGCAACGTGTATGCATCTGTCATCTGATTGGCTCGTGTGATTTTCACACAGTTTTTTGTTTATGGTTAAAGTATTTTTTATTCAACTTCAGGTTTTTGTTTGTTTGAGACTGAAATTCTGCTCTGAAAGAAAACGGTCAGTTACAGAGAAGTTTAGATACGTGCTTACCAGGTCGACCCCAATGAGTCACGTTCAGTAGCATTAACATTTCTTAGGCTTTTGGTTGTATCTTTTTGGATTTAAAATCAAATTAAGTACATTGATCATAGTTTAGATTATTACAAAATTAAGACCTCAATTATGATTTGGTTTTATAAACAAAAGTGTGTGTGTGTTGGCAGACTTAACATTTTTCGTTTTCCCAGAAAATGTATGCTAAATAATAACATTTATTTAGATTTTTATGGACAGTCAGCAAGTAACCATCAAGAAAAAGGCATAAAAATGGTTATAATTTCTAAAATAAGTGATATATTTCATAATGTGCACTATAAATGCATAAGGTAATAACTCAAATTGTTATTTTGCTTATTTGTGATAGTTAAAATATTTAAACAGTAAATATAGTAATTCAGCTGAAATACTGTGATTTAGATTAAACAAGCAATCCATCAAACCAGTTTTTCTCATTTTATTAAAATATATTGAAATAAAAAACAACAAAACCTGTTTCCAAATCCACATCATCTCTTCAGATTTCCAGTCACCACTGATATGCTAACCAGAGCGTTTCCACTGCAGGTTTAGATTGTTTAGATGAATTGCCTGTGTGGTTTCTGTCCGCTGGCATTGCTTCCTTCCTGATTCTCACTTTAACCACTCACAATCGCATCTGTGACGACTCAAGAATGCCACCAGTTTCCTTTTTCGAGCAGCGAGGAGAAGTTGTGAAACTGCACACAGTCTGCCTTCCCCGCATGTCACCTGTTTATGGGAAATGTACATCCAGTTCAGTAAGGCCCGGCGTGTGGTGCAGCGGCGCTGCTTCTCGCGATCAAAGGAAGGATTTACCGTCCCTATTTTTATCGTCCGATACGGCCGCGATTAGAGGGCTCTTCTGATTTGCTTTACCTTACACACACAACGTATAGGAGCCCATACGTCACAGCCTGATCTTCTGGCTAATTAAATTTACTCTCCAAGTGTCGTCCACTCTGAGCGCGGATGAATGACTTATTTGCCGTTTGAAAGGCTCTTGTCCCCTGAGGAGACGCTGGCCTCTGCGTCTACAGGGCTGGCTGTTTGAGTAATGTGTCGAGGGGAGGGAGCCCCGAACACGCTCTTGTTACTTTACCTCCTTCTCCCTCTTTCCCCAGACACCACATCTGTTTTTTCAGTTATCTTTTTGTCCTCTGGCTCTTGGATTCTCTCACTAAAAGTGTTTGAGTCAGCAGAACCCCGAGGCAGTAAAAAGGTGGAGGGCAGCTTTGCTCTCACAGAGGACCTCTATGGCTCTGCACGTAGGTGTAAACCCCCCCCCCCGTGTGCCTGATTCTCCTCCTTTAGTCACTTTATGTTGAAGCATGTGCTGTTTTTTTTTATTGTGGGTTGTGAATGTCCAGCCTGATCTTTGGTAATCGGTATTTCTTGTAATAGCACATTTGCCTCTGAGTTACTATAAACAAAGTCTGGAAAGTTTATTTTTTATTTTTTTAGCTTCCAGGTTTTATTTAGGTGTGGCATTCAGGTACTCTGACGATTGCACTCGCTTCTAACTTCCTGGACAGTTACAGACGTGACGTGTGAGGCAGCAGTCACTAAAGTCACACTTAAAGTTGAAATAGTGGTAAAAATCAGCGACTGAGCTGCTTTTACAGCAATCTCTCCTAGTTTATTTATATTCACAAGTGTTTTTTCTTAGTATTTTATCCTAGCAAATTAAGTATGTTCTCATTTAGTTTATTTCATGATTTACAAATCCCCACAAAGAT
This sequence comes from Nothobranchius furzeri, assembly GCF_043380555.1. Lineage (NCBI taxonomy): Eukaryota > Metazoa > Chordata > Actinopteri > Cyprinodontiformes > Nothobranchiidae > Nothobranchius > Nothobranchius furzeri. Next base: position 81,003,267 of record NC_091746.1, on the reverse strand, counting down.
GTTCCAAGTAAATAATCCAACAGCTTTCAATGAGGAAAAAAACAGGAATTTTTAGCAGATTTTTGATTTATTACAGGTTGAAACATTTATTAGTCCATTATTTAATTGTTGAACAGTTCTGGGAGTGAGGAAGCCTCCATATACCCAGAATGCACCAAATCCTTATTTCAGTAGAAGAAATTGAATCTCCACCATGATGAACATTTTTACATTTCATAAAGTATGTATTTAAATTTGATCACAGGTTTTTAAGTTAACCTTTAAAGCCATACTTTGCGGCTTTTTTGTATTTTTAAAGCATTTTCTTGAGCCAGTGTGGGCCAAAACAGCCCTTTACAAGGTTAGTGAAAGGCCAACCAGCACCTATCGCCCCCTGTGGCTAGAATATTCCACTTACAACTTCGGACTGGCAGGCCGCTCTGTCGGGAGCTGACATACCTGGCTCTGCAGTCTGCTTCCAGCATGTTTCCTTCATGATGAATCGCTCAAGGTAGACACTAAGGAAGGCTGGGAGACATTTCAGCTGTTAGATGAAGGTGTTAAAAAGACAAATGCACAGCGAGGAGATAGGTTTTGTTTTCTATTCTACAAACAGACACTAGGGGGTGCTAAAAGCAAGCCAAAGCTGCCCATAGTCTCCCTTGAACTAGGCAGAATGCGGCTGGCTTTTTGAAGCGACACTTTTAAAAGTTCAGTTTTGCCGAGATTTCTGGTAAATTTAGTACAAATACTTAGATGTCTTCTGAACTTAATTTATGCCAAATTTAGGTGCACACATCCATGCACGAATGCAAAAAAGTTCATTCTGACCCCTACTTCACACTGGAGGTATTAGCGGCGCGGCAAGGCAGCGGAATGGTTAACTCACAAGTTACGCGAGAGTGTTAGCCGCGAGCCGCATTCCTGCTCTGCTCCTCGCTGGACTCGCAAGATCACAAAATCCCTCGAGACTTCAAAGGTAACAGTTTGTTTATGCCATCTGCCATTAAACCAAAAACAAGATCACGTTTGATGTTATATATGATGTTGTTCCTCTCTACTACCAGGATTAAAGCCATGAAAAACACACTGTTGCACTTCTCGAACGATGCTGGAAGTAAATAAGCTGTTAGGTCACTGGCATCGATGTAATCTACATAGATATGAAATAGCATTGCTGCAATAGTCTTTTATTTTGAAAATTACCTGAGGTTCTACACTGAAACCATGTGTCATTTCCTGTCTAACCCTATGTTAACTGTGAAAGTTGACAGGTTCCAGAAGTGGCTTGTGGCAAAAATAGAACCCAACACTAGGGATGTAAAAAAATGTCGATTATGGCAAAATATCATGATATTTTCCCCAGCGATACTATATCGATATTCAAAAGCTGTGTATCGAAAATATCGATATCGCAATATTTTGTGATATTTTTTCTTGCAAAAATATATCACTATTTAAAAGTCGCGTATCTAATTTTTGGAAGAATTTACATGGAAATTTGTGTATTTTATTTTCTTGTGGTGCAATTCAAACGCCGACCACTAGTTGGCAGCAGTTTGTAATGGGTTTTGTTTCCACCATTGAAATGTAAATCCCTTTGTTATGGTTAAACATGTTAAGTATCAGTTTGGACTGTTAATTGAATTTTCCTATAATAAATGTAGTCTAAAAAATCGCCAATATCGTCCGACTGAATGTATCGCAATATATCGTGATATATTGTATTGTCTCCCCTGTATCGTAATACGTATTGTATCGCCAGAATTTCACCAATACACATCCCTACCCAACACTGAATATTAGGAAATAAGACTTTGCATCCTGCCATGTTTACCTCCAACTAACTCCTATTTCCTGAAACAGGAGTGCCAGAGATTTTTCCCCACAGAGATTAACTCATAAGGCATTCATTTATACTAGCGAGTGCTGCAAATGTGTTGGAAAAATGAGTGAACTCAGGGGGAGAAACGTCCTCCACTTCTAATGACTGCTCAGAGTGAAAAAAGCTAGCTTCGTCTCGTTACCCGTCCGTCCTCGTCACCGCCGCGGCTCCGCCCTCTCGGTCCTCCAGGCAACGCCTACTAATGTTGATTTTTCAAAATTGATATGTGGGTAGAAAAGGACTCTGAGGCAGGCTTGACGACCCCTTTAAGACTTTTTTTCTACATCTACACACTTGCATGGAAACATCTGTGAGGGTGTTTGCAGAGCCCAGTGTTGTTGCTGCAGGGGATCCTTCGTTTAACCTGTAACAGCTGATGCTTCTATTAAAACAAGACAGGGTCCATTCTTATGCTCTGTCTGTCTGTCTGAAGACAGGCTTTTGAGATCATTTCATACGAACTCTATACAGAAATCAGGGATGGCTTAACTTTAGGGTCTCTTTCAACACATAAACAAGCGATCAACTTAAAAAATATATAAAAATAACACAGTGGGAGGAAAAGGGGGGCCTGGTCCATTCAGGGTCTGGTCCGAACCTGGTGACCCCACCGAAGGGGAGGAGCCGTAGACGACGAAGGCATTCTTGGAGGTTCTGAGTGGAAGAATGTGAGGCGGCTCAGAACGTAGCTGCTATATTATATGTGTCAAGCAGGCTGCCTGAAATTCAGGTCAGCGGAGCAAACACACACACACACACACACACACACACACACACACACACACACACACACACACACACACACACACACACACACACACACACACACACACACACACACACAAACACACTGGAATGTGGAGTTAAGTAACAGAAGAGGCGTTTTAAGGGGGAAGATTCTTGGGGGGGGGGGGGGGGGGGGGGTCTCTAAGCCAGCAGAGTGTTGTTGCAGCCGAGTTTGCTAATTTTTAGCAGGTGGTGCAAGAAACTCTTCATGTTGGACTCAAGCCTGCTGTAAGAAGACTGACCTCCCCCCTTCCATGCCTTTAGACTCTGATTGGTTAATGATTAAACAGGATCATTATAAATCCAGAGTTCTCCATAACAGAGGGTCGGGCGTGTTTATTAAACCTCGACGTGGACTCTGCAGATTCCTCAGAGGAAGTTTGTGCACGTCCGGGACCGGGGTTGGAAAAGATTGCGAGGTGCCTCTCTGAGTTATCGTCGCTTCTCTGGTAACGCCGCTGTAAGCTGGCAGTTCTGAGGAAGGGATTTTGCAGTGATCTGTGCTCATGCAGGGGATTGTCTCAGTACATGAAAACAATCAAATGAGTCCAATTACTCGACATTCCCAAGCACGCCCTGTGGAAATTCCAGTTTATGTGGTAACGCTACTACGAGTGAGCATCAGAGTAATTCTACTATTTCCTGTTGTTTACTCACCAATAAAGCATGTCAAGCTTTTTTTTTTTTTACTCTCCTAAGTCTTTAAGTGAAACGTGTGTGTGTGTGTGTGTGTGTGTGTGTGTGTGTGTGTGTGTGTGTGTGTGTGTGTGTGTGTGTGTGTGTGTGTGTGTGTGTGTGTGTGTGTGTGTGTGTGTGTGTGTGTGTGTGTGTGTGTGTGTGTGTGTGTGTGTGTGTGTGTGTGTGTGTGTGTGTGTGTGTGTGTGTGCGTGTACATACAGGTTAGTGTTTGCTGCCTACGTGTGAGCTCCAGGTCATGTGAGAGTGAGTCCCACATTTCTGCAGACAGGAGAGTGTGTTTACGGGGGGGGGACTTGACTCCGTCTGCCTCGCCTCCTAGCTGTCGCTGCGCTCAGTGGGTGTGGTGTTTTTGATGACAGAAAACAAACACAGCTCTTCCCAGACGGCTGACATTTCATATAAGTGATAAAAGCTGCTCGGTGTGTGTGTGTGTGTGTGTGTGTGTGTGGTAAGCTACTTTGCCTGTTTCACACAAGCTGCGTCGGTGAAATCTCCTTTTTCTACCATCTTGTTGTCTGAGTCCTCCTGAGCTCCGAGTTAAATGTAAACACGTTCAGGGCAGGCCTGGAGGGTGACAGGAAGACTAATGAAGGGCTGCTGAAAGGTTGCGTGTGTGTCGTGTTTCTCAGCAGGCCCCTGGGCAGGACCCCCCCCCCCCCCCTCTCTCTCCGGGAACCTGCCAGCCAGATGTAGAGCCACTTCACTGGCAACCTCAGATTCCAGGGCCTCTCTGTGGTGATCCAGACTCACGCGACGCCATCGCAACTTTCACCTCGCATGGAAAAGACGGGCTGTAAACAGGCGCTGCCCAACGCTTTTGTAGTTTAGCCAGAATTTCTAAAAGGGAAAGCATTACAATAAATGTATGGCTTGGTAAATCCATTGATTTACGTTAGCTGATGCTGATGAGTTGGATATTTCTAACAATGTGATACAGATTTAAGATTCTTGTACCACAAATCGGTACTGGCAGCTCAGAGCTGTACATCTCTATTATCTGTGATGACATGGTTGGGAGGAGTTTTCATAATAAAGTCAAAATGTTGAGAATAATTCCATATATATATATTTTTGGTTAAATAAAACCATGCATCACCTATGGCTAACTTTCTCATTTACATTAATCAATAAAACTAGTGTTACTTTGAATAAAACAGGTGCAAATAGTGAATAGGTTTCATTTAAAAGTAAATGATTTAGCCCATACAACACATTTGGTGGTGCAAAATAACTTCTCAAAGGGGACAAATTATGCAAAACTCACCTTTTTGCATCTTTTTGTGTTGCCATTTGGGTCTCTACTGCCTCTATAAACTCAAAATGTGAAAAAGAAAATCTTATGTTTTCTGTCAGTGTTTGATTCTAGGAATGATTTGCCTAAAACAAGCATTTTTGAAAAAGTCCTTATTTGTGATGTCACAAATGGGGAATTTAGCATAGATCCCCTTCTCATGTGCAATAGTGAGCTGCTGCTGGTGGAGCAGCATCTCTACTCTGAGCCCCTCACAAATATTGGAGCTGTTCAGCTTATAGCAGCCTGACCAGGTGATGGGTGGGCGTGGCCAGCTCCAACTTGTTTTTTTAAAGTGACAGAGCCCTGAAACGGCTCATTCTGGAAGGGACTAAAAATGTCAAGAATAAAACTGATGAAATCTCTTCATGTGAGAGGGATTTTGTGCAAAGAACTTCATAAACATGTTTAATATCAACAATAGAACTGTTGTAATTTAAGAAAAAAGTCATTAGTCCTCTTTAGAATTAGCAGTAATTTGGGCTACAATATCAATGTTACTAATAAGAAGCTATTTTTAGAAGCAACATGTGGTTTGTGGATTTTTTGAGATATGTGAACATGTTGGAGACTTTTATTTTGAAGGATCGACCAAAGTTTTGTGACCAAACCTACATCTCCTGTTATTTTGTAGTTCCTCCTGCATGTGAAAACTCCCCTAGAACCCCTGATTTCAGTAAAAATCATAAAAACATCAAATAATTTGCTACTTTTATGTTTTTTCACAACATTTGGACTTCAAATGGGCAATCAAAAACTGGCAGTCTTTGATACATTGCAGACGGAGAGATTTGTTTTTGTTTCCTGTTCACTGATACGAATCTGAAACGGCACCAAAGAAGAATGGCTGCTTGATTTCTTCTCTAAACCCCTCATGCAACCAGAATAAAAACTACCATGGAGATTCTGATCACCTCTAACCTCCGTTCAGCACGTCTGGCTCTGTGCCAGATGTGCCACTCAGTCTTGCATGCATGGGAGAAGGAATTCACTGCTTTAAGTTCATTAAACAGTCTGAAGACTTGTTGTTTGCCTTCTCAGGCCCTTTTTCTTCCTGCAGCACATAAAGCCATCCCGGGACGCTGCAGCCAGCAGGAATGCGGACTCAGAGCAGCTCGTGGTTATTAAAAACCTCCAGAGTTTGCATCCATCTTACATTTTCACATTGCTACAGCAAAGCAAGATAATTCACATACCCAACATATGGAAAAAAAAAACAAGATCTGCAACACTTTGCATAGTTTACTTCAGTTGCAGCGATGTGTAACGTTTTTCTACTGAAGTCTTTATTTTGGCACCGAGCTGCTGGTGCAGAGAGAACAGGAGGGGGAGGGAAGACCAGAGGTCGCTCACAAATCATCCCGTGGTTCTCGGCAGGAGAACAGTCAGGTGGAGGTTTCTTTGCAGGACTCCGATCTGCTCCGATTCTCTCGACATTTCAGTGAACGCGGGTTTTACTGTGTAAAAAAGTGTCACTCTGACTTGTTCAAGGCATCAGAACCCATCCTAGTTTCAACCCAAACTTCAACATTAGTAGTGATCCAGAAGCACGCGGGAGAAAGCGTCTGCTCTGCGTCAGGGACGCTCGCCGTGCCACTCCCTGCGCGGCTGTTCCAGGCCATCTGATAAACATTGCGTGACAAGAGCTCGGCTTAGGGAAAACAAACGTGAGCGGACGAGGGTCCTAACCCCTGCTGCAAATCAGCTGTGCGCTCTTGAGGAGAAAATAGTGAGTGTGTCTCGTGATGGGGGAGCGCACGCTGTTGAGACACAATGCTGGGTTTAACCAGGTCCTCTGGTTGATATGCATCAGGAACACGAAGCTCTCCTCAAACAAAGACGCTGCAGTCCCACTGAAGGTTCTCAGCCAACTTTTTTTCTTTTAGCCAGTCAGAGATTCACTGAGGTGTATTTGTTACTATGTTGATGAAATGGGACTGAATCCTCTGATTTCATTTGTTGTATTATTTCAACAGAATGGCTTCAACTTTCTCCCACAACCTGGGAAAATGTAAATTTACCCCTCCTTTCCAACAGATGTGTGAGCAGCGTGAGGCCTTTTACCCACGAGCTCCCTTCCAACCGGGAGCGTTTCAGATTTGAAGCGGGAGAAACACCGCTGGTCTCGCGAGGTCACGATACCGCTGGAGAATTGCAAGATCACGTGTGATTTTAGACGATAAAAAGCAAGGAGAAAGGCGGCAGCACGTACCCATAAAGATCTGTAGTTTACCTCGGCTACGGAGGTTTAAACAGGAAATTACGTATGCTTTTTACTAGTTAAGCAACTGGAAAGCTGCACGTGACTTTTATTTTGAAATTTTCTGGATGGTTTACACAGCTTTTTTGTTTGGCTTCCTGTCTGGCCTGATCTGAACTCCAGAGTCTGACGCGTTCTGGAAGCATAGAGCATAAAAATAGACTTGAAGCATAAGAAACACGTTCTTATGCTTCTGGGATGCGTCCAAAACGTGATTCTTGGCGGCCGATGGAAAGGCTCCTGTCGTCCATGGCGAATAACTGCACCAACGTACGTTACGAAGCCTTTTCTTGACGCTTTCCCATCTGGAAAGGAGGGGTAATACTTGACTGGCTCAACATATTTTCTATGTGCAATAACAAGGAGTGCAATAATATCAATCAACATGTCGATAGTATGATCAGAATGTTAGTCAGCACAACATTTATCTTTTATATCTTTTAAATTATTCAGCTTTTTTTTACTCATTTTACTAGTGTGTGTATGGCTCCCTAAAGGGAAGGTTATGTATTGTTCTGTTTTTTTTTTAATTTTCATGCTTTTATCATTCTATTTGTGGTTTTAGTGCCCTTTAAGCTGAGAGCTACCAACCAAATTTTGTTATGTGTATGCATGATGACAATAAAGATTTCAATTCAATAATCGCGTCGTTACGGTTAGCGTTAACGTGGATATTTTTGTACAGATTAAAGCCCAAGTTCACTGAGAAACCTTTTTTTTTAAACTTCTTTTAAAGGGACATTACGGAGTTTTGAATTTGTATGCTCGCGATTGCCCCCTCAGGCCAAAAGTGTAACTGCAGCTTCAATAGTAGGCTTGTGCACGAGGCACGCATGCTGTACGTGCACACCCCTTAACGAAAATCACAGCTGAGACAGTCCCGTGTGTGTGTGTGTGTGTGTGTGTGTGTGTGTGTGTGTGTGTGTGTGTGTGTGTGTGTGTGTGTGTGTGTGTGTGTGTGTGTGTGTGGCCTGGAGGATGGAGGACAGGAGAACGTGCAGCTAATTAATTAAATAATTTGGTTCTGTACCTTTCTCTTCAGCACAGCCGACAAAGGTTTATGATGGGTCAGTCCTCCTGCATGCTCAGATCATTCCCTTCCCTTGCTTGAAAAATTGTTCCAAAATGAAAGTTGAACCCACATCTTTTTTATCTGTGAATTCAATGCCGGTCGGCGAGTCTCAAATAAAAATTTGGGCATCTTACTGTAAAAAAAAATACCATTAATGTAAATAAGAAACTCTAAATAAACTATGATCACACCCAGAGTCGAACCCAGTTCTCCTGCACGAGAGTCCGCCGCCTTACTAGGTGAGCTAAAGCACCAGTGATGTTATTCGTATCTGTAACATTTACCTACTTGATGACAGCTGAAACAACGTTCAAAGAACTGTTCGGAGTGAAAACGGCTATTTTGTTGCTAATTAGCAGGAAATATCTAGAAGAAAGTTCTACAGAAAGTAGCTAAGGGTCCTCAGAAATGTAGCTAGCTTTGTCACTAGGCGTTAGGAACAGCGACAAAGTGGCACTGCCTCTCTCTCTGCTGCTAAAGCTACGGATAGCAAATGCTACGGGCGATGCCTGAGCGTGAACGCGCATGAAGCAGCCTGCTCGACCCGAGCATCTCTCTTTTTCTGTGATTTTACAGAAAAACAGGCAATCCCAGTAAAAATGCCAGGGCTCATTCTACAGGACCAGGGCGTTGCAGGAGAATGTATGAAGAAGACATTTATTATTTCTATACAAGTTTTGGCTGTCACACTTCCATAATGCCCATTAAAAAAATCTGATCGGCAACTCTGAGTGTCACATGCATGCTTAACATGAAAATGCTCTTCTACCTCTATTTTGTGCATTAGCCGCCAGTTGAAACTAGACGGTGAAAAGCGTGGATTAGAAAAAGAATATTCTAGAGAAAATATGATGGGAACACTCGGGGGGCAATGGAGAATTTGGGTGAAATGCCTTGTTTTGTGCTTTTTTGTTATAAGAGCAGAAGAGGGTGGGTGTCCGGGACTCTTGGCTCAGATTACCTTCTGGATGATGTGTGTGGAGCGCTGCCTGGTGCAGCTGAGCACACTGAACTGAAAGAGGCCTTTTTTCAACCCCAGAGAAAGTCATCCACAAGCTCGAACCCCACTGCCATTCCTACAAAACACCCCCCCCCCCTCTTCTGCTGCGGACCCCTGCTCCTTCCTGCCTGCTTCCCTTGGCTGCAGACCAAGTGCTTCATGTGGCTGGACTGGGGCAGGCTGGGGGTGGCCGCCCTGCCCCTGTCCTCAGAAGACACTTGTTTTCCAGGGGGATGAGGGTGTGTTGGTGTTGGCAGGGTGGAGCACAGGGTTGATGGGGTTCAGTTGGGGTTGCCCCCCCCCCCCCCCCCCCCCCCCAGGGAGAGGTGGAAATAAAAGACAGAGCACTTTCACACGGCCTTTTTGAGGGAGCACCTGTAGATGGTTGTTTGTCCTGCTAAAAGTCTCTCTGTATGAAAGTTTTCTTGCTTTTTGATCTGCGGAGGTCTCAGAGGAGGCCACGCCCCGAGTGAGAAAAGCAGGTGACGCCCTTCCTGAAAAAGAAACATGGTTGTGAAGACCGTATCTGTGTGCCCGGTTCTGCGGCAAACCCCGAAGAGCTAGACCGCTCTGATTGGGTTCATTGTGGCTGCAGCGATGACCGGAGCAGATCTTACTTTGTTGGAGTTTGTTTACCGTTCAGCCGGAGTTAGCCAAAGGAACGTGCAAGAGGGGGGGGGAAGGAGAGCTCCGAATAAAGACACGGTTCATGGACCGGCTTGACTAATGGAAGGTTGAAAGGCCTTATGAGCAAATCTGAAAGGCCCAAGAACAGAAATGGAGGGTGTGGTGATCTAAAATTAAACATTAGCCTTTTAAAATGATGTGCAGCGTTCAGGGAAAGTCACTCGTCTTGCACACAGAGATCAACTTTGCCTTGTCCTCACTATCACCTAAACAAACATCCTAATGGTGCGTCCAGGGAACTGTTTGCTCGGGGATCCGGGGTTGTTGGCCTGCAGGAATTTGGCTGGGATGAAGGGTTTTCTGGGGTCACAATCTGCGTCTTGGATTTTGGAGTCATCGTCACTGCCGTTTTGGTCAAAAATGATTTCTGCATGTGTCTTTTAGAGCTCAGAGTCTGCTGTAGACATCATGTTTGGTATGTTGTGAAGCTACGCTGGCCCGTAAAGCCCAAAGGGCTTGGTTGTAAGACGAATGAAAGGTGAACCGGAGGCGGTGCGGAGGCCCTGTTCGTCCGGATGATCATGCCACACACGGATGTGCAATGACACTCGTTTTTGTTCTCAAAGACAAGATCAGCAACATGACTGACTTGTGGCTTGGAGATATGATCATCAAACAATGACAATAAACGGTATTTATGCTGCTGAGATTTGTAGGAGTCTGACTGTACTCTGGAGTAGGTGGGTGTGTAGGTAAGATCTGAGGAAGTTTAACGTTGCAGGGGTGAGTGCTTGTCATATTTCAGTAGGCGTCAAGGGTTTTACTTTTTGTTTGGCTTGGAGGCATTCAGGAACACTGGGAAATAGTAGTACATGCATGGAATATGAGTTTCTTTAGGCTTTTTAAAGATATTTTCCTGAGCGAAGCTTCCAGCAGAGTTCACAAAAATGTTGAAGGGATAAAAAACAAGTCGCAAATAGTTTCCACGGGACATTACATCAAAAGATTTATAATAGTGTTCCTGTCTGAGCGATAGTTTGGTCATTTTGAGTGTTTATTTGTAAAAGTCACCAGTATTCAATCACTATCTTACCAAATGTAGATAGCCCCCCCGAGTCTTCAATGGCCTCAATTTGAAAAAGTATGGAACGAAGCAGCTCCAATCTCCCGGCTGTCATAGCAGTAACAGCATTTTAGAAAGCATAACACTATTATAATTATAATCAGCAGCAGCGTGATGTCGTTCTAGTGCAAAGTGAGGTCAAGCCCAGCAGGAATGGAAGTATTTCTGCTGAAATATCAGTCCTTTCAGATGTAAAAGATGCATTTTAACAAACATATCTGGTAAAAAATCTATTTTACGATTATGGAGTCGGGTGTTCAGGATTGTCAGCTTTTTTTATGTGGACGTGGTGCCTTCACTGGCCTAAACAGGGGCTTCATATTAACATAGACCTTTAAAAATGTCCAACAGTCAAACTCTGATGGGAGAGTCACCGCTCCTGTTTCGGACAGAGCACGTAAATCAGAGTACACAAGAGGAGCATCCGCCTGCTATTTAGGGACATGCCAGTGAGCTGCTCTCAACCTGTGTGTGTGTGTGTGTGTGTGTGTGTGTGTGTGTGTGTGTGTGTGTGTGTGGGTGGGGGGGCTAGAGGACAGGTGCTGACTCATTTTCTGCTTGTGTGCTTGCAGACGTGCCAAACTACGGCTCTACTTGGAGCAGTTGAAGAAGCTGGTGCCTCTGGGTCCAGACAGCACGAGACACACCACCTTGAGCTTGCTGAAGCGGGCCAAAATGCACATTAAGGTACAAAAATGGTGGACGCTGCTTTCAAAAACTAGTTTGCTGAGCTGCTTGGATATCGGGGTGAACGGAACTTTTAAACAACAACTTTAAAAAAACTCAGTAAGAACATTAAAGAGCAAGTCACCCCCTACCAGATTCTTACTCCACTCCCACTTCCTGTTTGAAAAATGCAACAAATGCTGTTGCCTAGCAGACCGAGAGGGCGGAGCTGCTAACAAATACACACACAGGCTCACAACAACATTGTGACATCATAATGTACCAGCTAACATTTTAGGGTACCTCTTAGCCAATAGCTATGGGAGATTTAAATTCAAATGCAGTGCAGAGTTTTTACCTGACGACGACACAACACTGACAGTTTTAGGCAGAAAATACATTTTTTAATTCAAATGCACTAAAGTGCAAAACTATTGAGGACACGTGTCTGCAGCACGATTAGACACGCATTTATATAGTTTATCAGAAAAAAATGTTGATTTGGGGGTGACTTGCTCTTTAAAGCACACTGAACTCTAGCTTTGTTTTTCTGCTTTAAGAGTTGAATTGCTGTCCAATCTTTCCATCTGACTTGTCAAAAAAAAGAAGTTCAAGACTGAAAGGAAGAAAGACATCTGTTAACGAATGAGTCAGCTTGGTGGACTGTATAGCGTTTTGGTGGCTGATCTGTAGATACGAGGTGATGTTTTGTTTCTGCTCACAGACATGAGGATCCGTCACGATAGGCAGAATAAGTGTTGGCACAGAAAAGCCTGAAACATGAAAGATTTCATACATTAACTGATAAGAATGTAACCTTGCTGCAGTAGTTTTGGTCATGCTGCGTGTTGTTTACAGGCAGCAACAGTGTGGCTGGTGGAAAATCCACACGTAGAGAATTTTAACCCTTCGTTTCCTGTTTATCATGCATGGCTTCTCTGCTCAGACGGTGCACGCTGGTTCTCATCACAAAACTGAGTCTTCTCGGATCACAAAGGGCCCCGCTTTGATTTCACCGCTGAAAACTTTCAGATGCAAATGAATGCAAAGCACACCTTCCTGCATCAAGTCAAATTTGTTATCACAAGGAGTTTGTTTATTTTTCTCCCCAAACTAAAACCAGCTTTAAAAACTTATTTCATTCAAGAAATGAATGTCTAAAATGTGCGTTTCAGCAAAATAACATTTTGTTTTCAGGACAATATGGAAGCTGCAGCCTAAAAAGCACGGGCACGATTTTCTCAGTTCTTTTTTTATCAAAGATGCAACGATTCTTTGTTTAAAGTTAAAGTCCCATCAGTTGTCACACACACTGATGTGTGTGCAATAGGGTTGTCACGGTATGAAAATGTAACCTCACGGTTATTGTGACCAAAATTATCACGGTTTTCGGTATTATCGTGGTATTTTTTAAACGGTGTTGCATATGTTCAGAAAGCATTGATAGTCCTGTTCTACACAAACTGAAATAGTTCTGAAAAGGTTTAACAGTGTTTATTAAACCTAAAATAACACAAAGCCTTAGCAAAAGTGCAACTTTTCACAAGGAACAAATAGCTTATTTTTCTGGAACATGTTACAGTAGTCAGTGCAGGTTTAAATGATACAAATCCAAACATTCAAAACATAAACAATATGTAAACAAATCAAAGAAACACCACTTGTTTTCTCATATACTTGTTTTCTTCTTTATCAAAATGAAAATCTAAAACTCCAGTCCACACTTGACTTGAGCGCTGTACAAGTCAACCTTAAAAAAATATGTATTTAAAATAAATAGCCACTTTAAACAAATTACTAAAATAACTACTACACTATGTAATCAAATCCAAATGTTCAAGTATAAATGGCATTGAATAAGTAAACAAATCAATGACAAGGAACTAATTGTATATTTCTCTTCATCATCAACAATTAAGATGCTTCATCCAGCAACAGGGTGTCCGTGACACGGTTTAAATGCTGGCAGAGGGCGCTGCGGCTGCAGTATATAGTGACTCGTTGAATTCTCCCTCAGCCAAAAGTCCTCACGTCATGCATTTCAGCTAAAATGCTAATGTTAACTTACCTTGCACTGGCTGTAGAGACGTGGGTGATCGTCACGCAGATGTGCCATTAGATTTGAAGTGTTACCTTTTGCAGACACTTGCTTCCTGCACGTTCTGCAAACGGGATAGCCGTCTTCTATTAACTGTCCCTCAGCATTTTTCAGAAATCCAAAATATGCCCATACTTCCGAATAGTCTTCTTTGAGGGCTGATGGATGTCCTGGGCGCTGCCGTCGCCTCCTTCGGCCATTATTTCAGCTTCAAAGTTTTGGTGCCGTTGCAAATTAAAAAGTGCGTGTGCGCGCCGCGGGAACTTCAGCTGAAGCGACGGTGGCTGGTAAGGGTCATCGCGCCGAAACCGCGGCCACGGTAAACCCACCGAGATAATATAGTTTTTTAAAAACTGGACGGTTATTTTTATTGTCAACTTTTTTACCGGGGTTTACCGCTATACCGGTTACCGTGACAACCCTAAGACAACCCTAGTGTGCAACATTTGTTCTCTGCATTTGACCCATCCCCTGGGGGAGCGGTGAGCTGCAGACACAGCATTTGGTGGTCCCCCCCCCCCCCCCCCCCCCCCCCAAATCCAGCCCCTTAAAGGTTGGTTTATGCTTGACGCGTCCGCGAGGTTCGCACGGCTCCGCGTGGCGAAATTGCGTCATTTTAACAACCACGCCCCTCCACCGCGCCTCCGCACGGCCCAAAATTTCCGCAACGCACACCTAGGAAATTTTCTAACCACGCGGACGGTCAGACACGGAAAAACATGGCGGACCGGCAAGAACTAGCATGGCAGAGATTCGTAAATACAGACATTTGTATGATTCAGCTCTCAGAGATCACCGTGATCAACATGTTGTTAATAATTCTTGGAGAGAAATAGCTCGCACTGTCGGAAAAGACGAGGACGCTGTTAAAAAATGCTGGAATGCCATGTTGTAAACAGTCATTTTTACTTCTACTATGGTGTAGTGTTGGATGCATGCCGTAGAGCTCCATGCTGCCTCCTACAGTTTGGGAGAATATTGGCTCACCGCAGAGACAAGTCGCATGAACCATAAACGCTGCGAGTTGTGAAGCGCGTTCCATCTGCGAGCCGCATCACCAAGCGGAAAGCTAATGCGTCAAGCATAAACCAAGCTTAATGCTGAGTGTCAAGCAAAGAGGCATTGGGTCCCATTTTTTTCAAAGTCTTTGGTATGACCCGACCAGGAATTGGACTCTGATCTCCCAGTCTCAGAGCGGACACCCTACCACTAGGCCACTGAGCTGGTTTCAGGTCTGATTAGGGATGGGTACCTTTGACATTTGAATCGATCCGGTACTAATTCCCGGTACCTACGAGTCGATACCGGTACTTAACGGTACCAATTTTCGATACTTTTGAGTATTATTTTAATTCTCTTTTATAATTAAATATATATTTTTCTCAATATATAACCATATTTGATAAATATCACGATAAATATCATTCAAGTTTGTATTTTAACATCGTCCTTGTAGTTTTATAAGCTGATAATTAAAATGAAGCAAACATCTTTACTGTGAACTAAATTTACTGTGTATCTTCATTCCTTTTGCCGTCCTTTTTCATTTGATTTTTCCTACTGGGAAGTTAGAATTTCCGAGGAGAAAGCGAACGCACCATTAGCTGATAACAACGGTGGCAATGGAAGCTAACATATCAAGCTAACGTTATCTTAAACAGTTTATTTAGCTGCTGGAGCAGATTAAAACGATGATGCCTCAAACTTAGATTGTTGTCACTGGTTTCATCTTCACCCAATCACCCGTCGCATTTAGTAAAGTAAAGCCAAACTTTAGAGCGCGTTCATGTTCTTCTAGTCGGAAATTCGGAGTTCCAAGGAGAAAGCGAACGCACCATTAGCGAAACGGAAGCTAACAAATCAAGGTAACGTTATCTTAAACATTTTATTTACCTACTGGAGCAGATTAAGATGAGGATGTCTCACTTAGATTGTTGTCTGTCGCTTGTTTCATCACCCAGTTACCCATCACATTTAGTGAAGTGGACCCAAGTTTTAGCGTGTGTTCTTTCTACCATGCTGCTCTGTTTACAACGGGCTCGCAGGGACCGGCGACATAACGCTCTTGCGCATGCGCAGCTGTCTTGGCAGTACCGAAACGAGGCACCGTTTGAAATGACGTGAATCGGTGTTCGGTCGGTACTATGGAATTCGGTCGGTACCTTAAAAAGTACCGAATTCGGTACTCATCCCTAGGTCTGATACAGATTCCTGATCCTTGGACTTCTCAGATCTGCCAACCGATTTACCTCAGAATTTGACAAAAAAAATAGCATTATTAATAGTCAAAGCTACTTTGGTAAATCTACAAAACAAGCTAGCTTAAGACATTTTTTTCATGCCTTATATTAGTATAGCTATAAATATATTGTTGAGATTAAAAAAATTAATGAAGTGGTTTTCTCACATTTGCCTAAAAACCTCAGCCAATAACACGGCTCGGTCTGAAAACAACTATCAGACCATCCCGTTGTCGGTCTTGCCAAACCGCTTTACTCCCCTGGGTTCTCCATTCATTACGCCCTCACGCATTTTTCAACAGAACACCGCTGGTGTGAGAGGTTCTCCGCTCAATAATACCAGAGGAGAAACAGCTTGGCTGCTACCACTTCAACTCTAGGACAAACTACTGGAATCCCAAAAAGAAAAACAACATTTGAAGTCACGGACAACAAGAGATGTTTGGATATAGACGACGGCGACTGGTGTTTAGTGCTGTCTCGTTTACGAGCAAGTCACCCCCTACCAGAGTGTTACTCCACCCCCACTTCCTGTTTGAAAAATGCAACAAATGCTGTAGCCTAGCAGACCGAGAGGGCGGAGCCGCAAACAAATACACACACACAGGCTCACAATGACATTGTGACATCATATGGTACCAGCTAACATTCTAGGGTACCTCTTAGCCAATAGCGATGGTAGATTTAAATTCAACTGCAGTGCAGAGTTTTTACCTGACGACGGCACAACACTGACAGTTTTAGGCAGAAAATTTCAATTTTAACTAAAATGCACTAAAGTGCAAAACCATTGACTACATGTGTCTGCAGCACAATTAGACACGCATTTATATGGTTTATCAGAAAAAGTTGATTTGGCGGTGACTTGCTCTTTAACCCCCAAATTCCACTACCTCCGCTCCACTCCTCTCCGGTCCGCCCCCGCCTTCCGCAGCCGCTCGCTTCCAAACTCAATTTTTACCGGTACCCGCTCTACAACGGCTCCGCTCCGGTGCGGAAACCTGAGGGGGGCAAACAAGCATGCGCGGGATTTTCGAGATCTTGCGATACAGTCCGAGCAATAAACGCGAAAGTTAGATCCAAACTCCCGTTGTGTGGGAGAAGCATCGGCATGAACTGCTTAATCTGCCCATCATTTGTGTTGAGAGATCAGCAGTGTTTGGATCAACAAAGGGTGACTACTTTGATAGTAGAAACTGTATTTATGGCTTACTTTTGTGCATTTAAACTTCAGCCGCCATTGAGAGTTGTTAAAAGTTGTTAAACCTGTGCATATGAAACAAAAAACGCCTTTTGTTTATCGATTTATTGTGAAAAACGGAAGTTGTGCTTGCTCCTTTTCCTGTTGGGCCGTTGTGATTTCTGTCCATTTACTGCGGAGGTGCTCCGGCGTTCGTCAAAAATAGGATCGATTCTATTTTTGCCGGACGCCGGAACAGAGGGCGGCGCCGCACTGCCGGAGCACGGCCGCAGTAGTGGAATTGCTCTGATTGACTACAACGGGACCGATTTTGCTCCGGCGTTCGTGTCGGAGCGGAGCGGAGGTAGTGGAATTTGGGGGTAACTGTGGCAATGCAGGTTCTGGCATCAAATGGGCGTGGCCTAGATATGATAGCCAACTGTAGAGGGTAGAGGGTGAGAGTTCCGTGACTTTGTTTATGTTTAAAAGCTAGCTTGTTTTGCCGATTTGCTACAGTGGCTTTAACTAGAAACAATTAATTTCTGGATGTATAAAATTCCACATTTTTGAGTAGAAGTTCGAACAATCGCCAACTAAGCTGATTGTGCTGAATATCTGTCGATTTTGATAACTAGCAGATTTTTGGGGTGCATCTCTAAGTAGAATTCAAACATGCTAAAAAGTGTTTTGTTGTTTCATGGAAAAGGTCAAAGGGGTTTTGTCCCCTCACTTGTAAAGTTTCGGTATTTTAAGGGAATCAAAACACAAAAAAGGACATTTTTAGGAAACAGATCTTTTCTGTATGTTAAGATGTACTATCGTCTTTTTTTCCGTGTGTTTGTCTGCAGAAGCTGGAAGAGCAGGACAGGAAGGCTTTAAATGTGAAGGAGCAGCTTCAGAGAGAGCACCGCTACCTCAAACGCCGCCTTGAGCAGCTCTCCGTGTCGGGATCCATGGAGCGCATCCGCACCGACAGCATGGGCTCCACCATTTCCACCGACTCGGAGCAAGGTACGCTAGCTTCTAGTTATAAAAAAAACAAACAAATTTGCATTCATCCCCTCACTCTTTAACCCCCCCCCCCCCCCTACACGTTTGCCACAAAATCACAGATGATAATTAGTGTAAAACCACAGCAGGCCTGCAGCTATTCCCACTCAGCCGTTTGGCTGCTCTCACTCGGACCAGACGATTAGCGCTGGCCCCGTCTGCAGGCTACTCCCCCGGGTTAAAGGTTAACACCTCAGATTACAGGTAAACAAGTCTGGCTCTCCTCTACAGCTACTGATGGTGGGAGAGATGTTGTCCTGTGGGCTGCTTTTGGCGCACGCTGTGGTAACAGCTCTGTCGGCTACAGAATGACAGCAATCTGAGATCAGAGCAAAGTTAGAAAAGTGAAAAACCCCCAGAAATCTCACGAGGCGTCGACTCGTCTCGTCTGAAGCGCTCGTTGGATGGTTGAGCAGGTGTGCAGAGATAAGAATGCTGAAGGATTGCCTCGCGTGTGCGGCGAACGCTTTAGTCTTGTGTTGTGGTCCGACCACATGGTGAACACCCTGGTTTCCTTTATAACACATGTATTATGCTTGAACGCCGCTCAAGTGCAGGAACATGCAGGGACCGAGCCTCGTTCAGTAAAAGTTTAGCTTTCAGAGTTCCCTGAAGTGGGTTTGCTAATCCAGGCTGAGGTAAACACACATGCAGTTGCTTATCTGCAGTCGGGATTACCAGCAGGAGCAAAAAAGTCTGCTTGTTCCCTCTGAAGGCCGCCTACATCCAGGTTTAATCTGCAGGTGCAGCGAGCCGCCTAATAAATATACCGTACGGCACGTTTGGAGGACAAAAAAACTTCTGTTTTGTTTGTAAAGCTGTGTTTTTTTTGTCCGTTTGTGCAAGCAGAGGTGGACATCGAGGGCATGGAGTTCACTCCTGGCGAGGTGGACAGCATAGACAGCATCAGCGACGGCGAGGAGGACCACTACAGCCTCCAGAGCAGCTCCAGCGACACCAGCTACACGGCCACACATTCCCACAGACTGCAGCTGCAACACTGTTAGGCACCACTGGTCCACCCCCGCCACCACCACCACCACCACCACCACCACCCTTTCCTGTCCTTGCTCTCCTACATTTTCAGTTGCCAACACCTTCTACCCATTCCTGGAACCCTCCCCCTAATGTTGCTGAAGGCTCAAAGACCACAGAAACAGAGTTAGTCGGTTTCATCTGATGTTTCTCAAGGGAGGTGAAGAGCTTTGACCTGTTAATCGGTGATTTGTGTGTGTGTGTGTGTGTGTGTGTGTGTGTGTGTGTGTGTGGTGTGTGTGGCTCAGACAGGGTTTGCACTAAGTTTGGGATTTAAAAGGAAACAACAAATAGCACTTGTTTTGTAGAGCAATACATGCAACACCAGAACCTCAAAAACTTAATTTTTTCCATTTAGTGCCTACATTTTTTTACCTAGATGCTCAGAAGTCACTGCTGCGGATCAGCTGGACATTTCACTGTCAACAGCCTAGATTTAGAAGGATTTACTTTGTCGGGTAAATGAGAAGAGAGATTATGTTTAAACCTACACACACCTGTAACGTTTCTTACAATTTACGACCATAAATTGCAGCTTACGGACCGTATTTGGATCGGACGTGTAGTTCCAGTTAGACAAGCAGGTCCTAACCTTTTGGTGTGATTGTTCACTCAGGCTGGGTCCGGTTCCTACCATTGACGCCATCTTAAGCGCCCCCGAGGCAGGGCTCCTATTGAACTCTGGCTAGAACGGTTTTCGGTTTGGGACCGGGGCGTTGTGAAAAGCGGCGGAGCTGCAGCAGAGCAGAATAAACGTGTAAATAGATGTACAGTACCTGTCCCAGACCCTCGTCTCCCTCTGGTTGGGCTGCCTAACCACTACCCCCGCACTACTGACCACTACACTATACCACCCAGCGGCGTGGACGGATGGACGGACTACTACGTCGGAGAAACGAAGGAGCTGTCTCACAGCTAGAAATCTCGTGTTTTCTTCTCAGTAGCTAATCGATGTAGCAATAAAAGTACGAGAGGCTTCCTCTGAGGATCGAGTCCACCCGGGCGGACCGAGAGGTGTTAGCGAGAGACTTTGTTTTTACGCTCGACGAGCCGACCTGCAATTCACTAATTGTTCCGTCTGCCCCCCCACCCCCCACCCCCACCCCACCCACCCAAAATATGACACCTCTCTGCAGCTCTGTCACTTTTCTGTTGGTTTGCTTCTCTGATTAACAGGTCAAAGCTGGAAATGTGGGCTTAAAGAAACAAAAAGTGTTCAGCTTAGCCGAATAACGGTGGATCCACGTGAATTTTACTCCTCTGTTACTTTCTCCCCCTCTGCTTCGGGTTCTGCTGAAAATCTGCACAACTGAAAGGTTTTTCCTCCTCACCCGACTAAACGTCTGCACAGTAGTCACTATCGACGGACGAGGCGCTCGCGTTGCTCTCTGATCACTTATTAATAACATTAATGATAATAATCAGTATCCCGCCAGTCTCTTGCAGTCTTTAGCGCTTTTAGCACTTTAATAAAACGACACAAAACGCGGCCTGTCCACTGAGGCAGGTCTGACCAAAAAAATTTAAAAAAAGTCAAAAATCGTGCAAACAAAAGAAGCTCCTCGTCACCTGAAGTGGCACCAGCTCTAGTGTAGTCTATATTTCTTGTATTGGATTTTGTATTATATTTTCCTAAATGTCCTCTTATTCTATAAAAAGAAAAAAAACAGTGAGTATATCGATCTATATCTATATATGTACATGAGAGACGGACAGACAGGAGGCCAGGCTTGTTGAAGGGAGAGTGGGGGCGGGGGAGCTCCTACACTGACCCCTCTCTCATGGGCGACTCTCCTGCTGTCATTCTGTGCCTTGATGAGCCTCCTCCCTTCTCCTCACCCCTACTCAGGTCACGCTCCCCTCCTCGCACCCCTCCTTCATTTTGTTTCCCTGCGGCGGTCATTTCAGCCCAAAACGCAAAACACTTCAACGAGAACGTGGTGTGTGACCAGAAGACCAGAACCCGCCCTTGTCTGCCGGTGCCACCTCCCCCATCACCCCCCCCCCCCCCCTGTCATGGCAAAACTAAAACACACTGGTAAAACTCCCATGGCAGCTTCCAGGCACACCCCCCTCCCTCTCCTGAACAGCCACCAGTGGGACGGGGTTTTGATCGTCTGGGCTTGAAGCGTGTTAACCTCTTTTTTGTTTTATTTTTATTTTGTGTGTGTGTTTGTTGATTACATGTGTTTGTTGAATGGGAGCCACTGGGAGAGGAGCGATTTAAAGAATAATATCAATGGCAGCTTAAGGTGATATCCTCCCTTCTCCCAGTGGTCCGTCCCAAAAAGACGAAATAAAAAAGTGTTAGCCGCTGATCAGGGGACCTCTTCACACAGCAATATTACCATCCTGTGCTTTCTGAGGGAGGGTGGGCGGGGTTTTTGTTTTTAAAACAAGCAGGTAGTTTTTTTTTTTACTCTTGCGTCGTTGGTGACCAACTATTTTTGTTTCACT
Organism: Nothobranchius furzeri; assembly: GCF_043380555.1. Lineage (NCBI taxonomy): Eukaryota > Metazoa > Chordata > Actinopteri > Cyprinodontiformes > Nothobranchiidae > Nothobranchius > Nothobranchius furzeri. The sequence continues at coordinate 80,981,819 of NC_091746.1, read as the reverse complement.
GATTTTTTTAACCTCCTATCCTCTCTCTCTCTCTCTCTCCCTCTCTCCATACACTGCAGGAGGTTGAAAAAGTCACAGAACTTTTGTTTTGTTTTCTTTTCTTTGTGGAGAGTTTACATTCATGTCAAATGATTTGTACATGACTGTTTGTAGAAACAAAAAAAAAACAAGTCATTTTTCTAAATATTGGTCAAAATGAACAAGTGAGTGAACAAGATGAATTGCATCCGATGATTCTCTTGCACAGAACCTCCTAGTAAAGAAAAGCGACGGGTGAAACGAGGCCAGATATGAGATTCTGACTTTTCATGTAAAACAAACACACACACACACACACACACACACACTTTGAGACAGCTTGACACTCTGTGGGAACTTTGAGGGAACGTGTGTGTGATTCTTTAATGACGTGCCTTGGAAAAAACAGATTGTAACACCGAGCAGAGACTGTTAGAGCAGTTTTGCCCATTTGGGGGCAAAAGATATTTAGCTACAGAGCATTTAGACTCACAACCTGCTGGGAGAGCCCCAACACCAGATGAGATTCAGGATTTTACCGTTTTGTTGCACAGAGATTAGCTAAAGTGTCGCCACGGCGAGGCGCCCGGGGTAAAAGAGAAAATCGTATAAAACCCACAGAAAATACTATTCCTGCCAAACCTACAGCCACTTTTAATCCTTCCATGACGAATTAGAAACACGTGTGCGACTCACGATGGATAGCTTTAACTACCTGTAGGTCAGCTTCCCACTTCCTGCACTTCATCTCTTTTTCTCTGTTTGTGCATCTTCACGCATCGGCTGACGCTCGGAGGTCAGCTGATCGAAACGCGGCGGGAGGCTTTAGGTGAGGCGAGGACGATGAAGAATTTGTTTGCTGTGCAGAGGAGGGAGAGTTCTGTGCCAGAGACCTGTGAAAATGTTCCTTTGTTGTTGTTTTTTTCTAAAGCGAATGTGTAATCTACATTCAGAAGCTGTTGTATAAGTTCCTTTGTTTTTGTGCACACGAGTACCTGGTGCTGGCTACGTCACTACTTGGAGGTATTGTGTATTCTCTCATTGTAATATAATTAAAATGTTTTATACATAAAAGCTGTCGGTGAGTTTTTTTTAAACTGCCTCCAAGCAGGAAAACGACGATTTAGATGTTGAAACGGTACTTCCCGTTTGGTTTGTGCAGCTGCGAAGCTGTGATCAGCTTTTAGAGGTCAAAGTTCACCATTTGCTACTGAAGAAGCAGAGTTAAATAACGCCAACAACAACAATAAATGATCAGTTTTTATTCAACAAGAGTCAACAAAGAAATGTTTTAAATGTGTCACTGAGCATCCACAGTGCCTCTACGGTTTTCATTTTTAATATATTTCATAATTGGATTAAATTAAATTAAACATGAACCGAATACCACACGCGCCTAATCCTAAACCATCAACGCAAACATCACATTTATAGTTTTCATCAACTATAGTTTGCATTTTGCTCAAAAACAAACAAAAATCCAGATGATTCCTAATTTACAGGAATGCAGTCACAGAAATGTTAAAATCACCAATGTGATGCTCTAGTTTCACTATTGCACCTTTGTGATGGTGGGACAGTTACCACGGTAACAAACGTGTTTCTGTCAGACAGATTTAAGCTCATTTAAATTCAAACATGAAATCTAAAAGTATTTAATAAATACACATTACAGTTTTAACAATCTCATCTTCCTTCTTTGACTGAAGTCCATGAAACACTGAAGGTGTGGAACACTCGTTTAATGGAGACATTAGCGGTGGTCTCTAGTAGGAATGAATGCCTTGTAAACCCTACTTTGTGTCTGAGTCGATGCGGGGACGCGCGGCGCCATTATGCGTCGTCATAAGGGCTCTCTGACAGGCTCGCAAAGAGGATGACGGAGACGTGCTCGAATTTTTAAACATCCGTCGAGAGTGATGGAGACCGCAAGCTTGTGATTGGTCAGGATGCCACTTCCTGTAAATTTGTCAACAGCACAGCCATTGCCCCTTTAAAAAGCAAAAAGATTCTTAGCGGCAGACGAAGATTTAAGATCACATCGCAGAAAAAGTCCAAAAATATGAACGTTTATTCAGTCGTGACTGAAGGGGTACAAAAATATGGAGCAAAAGTTTTATTCGTGGATAGAAATGATGGGAAATGTGGGTTAGAGCATAATTTAGAGGACAAATGATTCAGTGTTATTAAGTTTCTGAAATATATAAACACATTAGTAAATCGACTATCGTTGACCAGATACTAACGGTGGCATGATACCACAGGAAAGCGCTACGCCCTCTGTTGTCCTGGCGGGGAATTGCTTTACAACACTCCTCAGGTGACGGAGAAGTCAAAGAGCAAAACGTCTCTGCGTCTCTCCCCTGCGGAGCTGACGGAGAAGTATAAATCATGCTTAAGTTGTACTAAAGGTTAAAAAAAACAACCAACGGTGCACCATTTCCAAAAACTAGTAGTGACCCACATCACCACAGCTGAGCTTCAGACGGCAGGTTTTGGAGTCTTATTTGCTGATATTTGGGCATCGTGCCATGGATTGGATAACAGCAACACGACTATCACTGATTTGCATCGTGGATGTTTTATCTCCACAAATATCACAAGCCTGGAGAAGTTCTGCTGTGTGGTGGAATTGCTAATGCTAGCTAAGCTGCTACTTGTCGAGACCTTCTCTGCTGTTTCCTGGACGTTAAACCTACGTCATCATGGGTCAAGATGGGTGATGTTAAGGGACAGTGTGAAGTAGAGCTGTCAGGCTTTTCTAATCCTAGTGCTTCACCATATATTTTCAGAATATCAGAAGTTAATGCAGGAGATAGGTGTAGGAGACCATTTTCATGTTCAGCCTGCATGAAAAACTGAGGGACCAATTACAATCAGAAATAATAATTTAAAAAATGTTATTTCAGTGTTCCACACCTTTAAAAATTGGTCTAATGCGAACTTGCTGTAATTAAATGTAAAAATGCACAAAAGAAAGTAAAGCCAGTCTTCTGTAGACAAATTCACAGTTAAAGCTGTAAAAGATGCTTAAAAGGCAGAAATTTTGATACAAAACTCCGAACCTGAGATCAGAACAGACATCTACAGTGAGTGCCGACAGGAAGAGGTAAACGTTTAAGCAGGGGAGTCAATTCAACAGATTTCACACCTCAGGATGATCAAAAGGTGGAGGTGTCAGTGCGGCAGCTGCCACGCCTCCCCGTCAGACGTACTGTTGGGGTTTCTGAGGGGCGGAGCCAGCAGCAGCAGAGGCCAGGGTCTTCGCTGCCTCTTTGGCCTTCTCTGATGCGTCCTTCACCGTGTCCCTGAGCAGCCGTTGGGGCGTTTCTCCTGAAGAACCAGAATGCATCAGAACAAGAATAAACAGGAAGGATAAAATGCTTATCCAGCGTTACATTAACATTACAATTGATAAATATACAAGAACTGAAACGGTATAACTGAGCTAACTTGCAAATCTAATTAAAAAAAGAAGAAGCCTGGTTAGCAAGCTGGTATGAACTGGATCTAGAGCCGTGGGCTGTAGAGTCTATTTGCATCTGGTCCGACGGTGAACCCTTAACCTCAAGATGGAGCAAGAAGCAGAACCAAGACAGAAAGACATCCTGAAAGAACTTCATGTATTCTTGAATTCTTTCATTTCCAGAAACAAAACTGTGACTAAAAGTACAGGAGCAAAGAAACTCATCACTCAGAGGTAAAGGGTCCCAGAACAACGTTTTTATTTACCAATGGAAAATCTACTTTGAGGCTCTAAATAGTCTTTGCTGGGGTTAAAATGACCCAGGAGCCCTGATAAATGGCCAAACACCCCCCATAATAAAGCCCTAGAATGGAATATTTACTAAGAAATCACAATGTAACCATAGAAACCCTACTTGATAAATATGTTGTGTGTGTGTGTGTGTGTGTGTGTGTGTGTGTGTGTGTGTGTGTGTGTGTGTGTGTGTGTGTGTGTGTGTGTGTGTGTGTGTGTGCGGGCGCGCGTGTCTGCTCGGTCTTCTCGATCCCCAGTGAGTCGTGGTGGATGGCTGCTTATACTGAGCCAGGATTCTCTGGAGGTTTCTTCCTGTTAAAAGGGAGTTTTCCTCTCCACTGTCGCTAAATGCTTGCTTAGTATGAGGATTGCTGTATGGAATTTGCTGGGTTCCTTATATTGGAAACTTTTTTCTGATTGGCTTAATGAACTGACCTGAATTGGAATGTTTACTATGTGAAGTGCCTTGAGACGACTCTTGTCGTGATTTGGCGCTATATAAATAAACTTGAATTGAATTGGTTTGCCCCACCCACTTGGCCAGGGCATGAATAATGAATGAGCTGTGTGCTGATTGGCTGGTTCACTCCATGACTGTCTGAAGTTAGAAACTTTGTGTTTGGTATCCAGATAACTCAGCGGGAACCTCTGTGGATCTGTAGCTCAGGCTAGTAACAGCAATAGCTTGAGCCAGCATTAGCTTGGGCTAGCATATTTCTTTTGTTAGCATTATGGTGACTAACGTTTACATATGGCCGGTGCCAGTCGTGGTGGTAACCCCCGTACCCGCTGGTGGACACCAGAGGTTCGTGGAGCCGTCAGGCTGAAGAAGGAGGCCTACAGGGCGAGGCTGGTCTGTGGGTCTCCGGAGGCAGCAGACAGGTACCGGATAGCCAAGCGGGGTGCAGCAGTGGCAGTTGCCGAGGCAAAATCTCAGGCGTGGGAGGAGTTTGGTGAGGCCATGGAGAAAGACTATCGATCGGCGCCAAAGAGGTTCTGGCAAACTGTCCGGCGCCTCAGGAGAGGAAGGCAGCAACTCGCTCACACTGTTTACAGTGGGGATGGGGAGCTGCTGACGTCAACTGGGGCTATAGTCGGACGGTGGAAGGAATACTTTGAGGAGCTCCTCAATCCCACCAATGCGCATTCCGAGGAGGAACCAGAGCTGGGAGGCCTGGAGATGGACTGTCCGATCTCGGGGGCAGAAGTTGCTGAGGTAGTCAAACAACTACACAGCGGCGGAGCTCCGGGGGCGGATGAGGTTCTTCCTGGGTATCTCAAGGCTATGGATGTTGTAGGGCTGTCATGGCTGACACGTCTCTGCAACATTGCGTGGTCATCGGAGGCAGTTCCTGTGGAGTGGCAGACCGGGGTGGTGGTCCCCATCTTTAAGAAGGGTGACCTGAGGGTGTGTTCCAACTATAGGGGGATCACACTCCTCAGCCTCCCTGGAAAGGTCTACTCCAAGGTACTGGAGAGGAGGGTCCGATCGATAGTTGAATCTCAGATAGAGGAGGAGCAATGTGGTTTTCGTCCTGGCCGTGGAACTGTGGACCAGCTCTATACCCTTGCAAGGGTGATGGAGGGGGCATGGGAGTTTGCCCAACCAATCCACATGTGCTTTGTGGATTTGGAGAAGGCTTATGACCGTGTCCCCAGGGGCACCCTGTGGGGGACGCTCCAGGAGTATGGGGTGGGTGGCTTTCTGTTAAGGGCCATTCAGTCCCTTTACCAGAGGAGCGTGAGTTTGGTCCGCATAGCCGGTAGTAAGTCGGACCTGTTCCCAGTGAGGGTTGGACTCCGCCAGGGCTGCCCTTTGTCACCGGTTCTGTTCATCACTTTTATGGACAGAATTTCTAGACGCAGCCGTGGTGTGGAGTGTGTCGAGTTTGGTGGCAGGAGAATCTCGTCCCTGCTTTTTGCGGATGATGTGGTCCTCCTAGCTTCATCCAGCTCTGACCTTCAGCTCTTGCTGGGTAGGTTCGCGGCTGAGTGTGAAGCGGCTGGGATGAGGATCAGCACCTCCAAATCTGAGACCATGGTTCTCGACCAGAAAAGGGTGGCTTGCCAACTCCGGGTCGGGGGAGAGGTCCTACCTCAAGTGGAGGAGTTTAAGTATCTCGGGGTCTTGTTCACGAGTGAGGGTAGGAGGGATCGGGAGATCGACAGGCGGATTGGTGCGGCGTCTGCAGTGATGCGGACGCTGAGCCGATCTGTCGTGGGGAAGAGGGAGCTGAGCCAGAAAGCCAGGCTCTCGATTTACCGGTCGATCTACGTCCCAATCCTCACCTATGGTCATGAGCTTTGGGTAATGACCGAAAGAACGAGATCGCGGATACAAGCGGCCGAAATGAGTTTCCTCTGTAGGGTGGCCGGGCTCAGCCTTAGAGATAGGGTGAGGAGCTCGGACATTCGGGAGGGACTCGGAGTAGAACCGCTGCTCCTCCGGATCGAAAGAAGCCAGTTGAGGTGGTTTGGGCATCTGGTCAGGAATAAAAACTAGAAATTGGTCAATTCTGCACTTGAGCCAACACGGATAGCTGATTCTTGTACAACTCTGGCCGGCTGCTGATAGGGCTGGCGCTGGCCACATGGGTGCCCTACATACAATTTCATTTTGTGGCTCCACCCAAAAGTCAAACTGTGTCTGTTGCTATTTTCTTTATAGTTAGATAAGTAGGAAGAAAAATATTTGTAACCATCCCAGTCATTCTTATCCGGCAGTACTCTTTTAGCTTTAGCTTAGCATAAAACAATGTAAGTGAATGGAACGAACTAGCCTTGAGTGTGAAAAAGTCATTAAAATGACTCAATCGTGATTCTAATTCTGCTTGGGGACGTAAATAATCAGACTAAATGCAAGTGAAAATAATTAGTAACATTAAGGAATCAGACGCCATTTTAGACTTGGGACTACTTTATGACAAAGCACAGCTGTAATCATTCGCTGAAAGGTGCAAGGACTGCCGCCCAAAGACAACTACTTTACTGTTGCGGTAAAAGCATGTAAAAATGTGTGTTTTAATATCAGAGACGATAAAGATTTCTTGGGTTCTTTCCTCATTTACAATAAAAACTATTTAATAAAAAAATAATCTCCAACTTTCTAAATTGTTAGCCGGTTAGCTACACCAACCACATGATGCAAAGCTTCTGTGCTATTCTTCACTCTGAGCAGCAACACAGAAAACAGATGTTGTGCAGGATTATGGCGACTAAAGCAGGAAATAAAAAAGCTAGGACTTGTTTTATGTTTCAGCTGAAACCAGAGGAGCACATGCATGATCCAACATGTTTTATTATGGGAGAGTAAACGTAGGAAACAACCCAACACTTAAACACTAATACACGTGTGAAACACCACTGGAGCTCTTCTCCGTGATAATCAGACTATAAACCGTTTTCTATTTGTTTTTATACAAAAGCGCTCAGACTGTCAACCAGATAAACGACCAAACAAAACATGTTTGACATCTAATGCCAGGGGACGACCTCAGGCCATGCATTATCCTCATTGCATGTATAATAACCTGCATTATGAATGATTTACAGGATCAACAAAAGTTCAGTGATAGTTTTCAATCATTTTCTAGACTGAAGCTGGTCGCAGTGGTGCAACGTGACTCATGCTGCAAATTATTTATGACAAGAACTTGTTAAATTTTGATTTAGGGAACAAAATTACCATATTCCAACTCATTAAACTCAACTTAATTACACTTTTTAAATGAGTTCTGGCGCTAAAAGGAGGAGAGGAGAAACTAGATCACTAGCTCAGCTACAGGCTACTGGCACAGATGTGGCATCATGTGACCCCAGAGGCCAGGAGGCGGAGAATACCTCCCACCTGATGCCGGTTCCTGCAGTGCCATCAACACTGGGGCAACGAGACAGAACCACTAACAATGGGATGACTCCCTGTTAAACAACATGCTGCATCAGCATCACGGTGTGTGTGTGTGTGTGTGTGTGTGTGTTTGGGGGGGGGATACATATCACTTTTCAAAGCTGAAACATTTTCCTGATTCTGACATCAGTTTTGTCTTTAATATTCTGTTTATGGTATAAATTTTAATTATGTTGAGCTTATATCCTGTTTAGTAACATTTATCGGCTCTTAATCCACTTTAATGATAGTTTCCATGTTCTCCTGTGAGAATTACATGCGTAGGTGTGACGTTTACATACCTTGTAGGTTGGACAGAGCATATTCCAGCCCCTTCATGGCTTTCACCTGGTTACTCTTGAAGCGAGCCAATCCAAACTCCTGAGAAAAAACACAATAGGGACCGGTTTAGACCAGCTAGACCACCAGCTAATCCTCATGTCCCTTTCTTGTGTGGTAACATTTAAGAAAGCCTCTGCACCTTTGGGCTCATGTAGTTTTATCATAGATTTCACTTGTTGTCTTAGAGCTGATGGTTTATTATGTGTATGTGCAGATTAACAGCATTTACCAACATAAAAAGACAATATAAAAGTCCTTATTCCCTACAAAACACATGAAAGATTAAATATGAAAGCACGTGAGGTTCTTGCTGCTTACAAACCATCTAGTCCTGCAAATGTATAGAATAACAAGACACTGAGTCAATAATCAAAGGGCTGGGAGAGATTTTAAAATGGTCAGTCACCACTGATGCACACAGTATTTTTTGAAGCTGCAGAAGAAATAAACACCAAGACATCTATGGGGACAAACGAGGAGCACAATAACTCAGTCATGATGAACGTGCTCACCCTCAAGCTTAACTGAATGTGACAGGAGAAAAAAAACAAAGCAAAGATTGATTTTATCCAGTGACTCAACAAGTATCTTAAAGCGATACTTCAATGAAAAACCATTTATAAGTTATTCTTAATGATTATAATTGGTCACTCTGAGTTTTTCATGCAGGCTGAACAGGAAAATAGTCCCCTACGCCCATCTGCTGCATTAACTTCTGATGGTGAAACTCTTGGACAAAGCCTGACAGATCTAAAGTACCTGGATGGGTTTAGAAAACCCAAAAACGCTTGAAGAAATCCACGCCTCCCGTTTCAGTTGTGTGGCTGCCGGCTGCTTGGCCGAGTCTTGGAAAACACAACGCTCTTCCACAGACTAGAGAGAAAAATGTGATTTTCAAAGAGCTGCTAGGATCACGGGACTTCTTGTTCATTACTTGACAGAAAAATAAATTCTTTCTATCTATAACATGCAGAACAAAAGCCCTTAGACCATGTGGTACTGAAATATGACCAATGGCAGAGAGGAAAAACTAGCAGAGAGCGAGAGGTCTTCACCATGAGCTTTGTGTGGTTGAGGTTCCAGGTGTAGGTGGTCAAGCTCCTGCTAACGGGATCCACGACGGAGTCCTCTATGATGTAGACGGAGCGAGACATGCCGGCAGGAAACAAACACTCGGCCCAGCGAGGCAGCCGATTGGTCTTCATTAGCAGGCGTCTGGAGAGGAGCCGGTTGTCCGCTGTCACCTCTCGGTACACAACGTCCTCGGTGAGGACATGGGTGCTGACAAACAGACAGCAAGACCAGCCAAGGGTTTTTATATATTTAAGATGCTGCATATAACAGTGACCCACTAGGACGTCTTGGTTTTTCTGTATGCAACCAAACATCAAAAATTCAGTTCACTTGTTTTTTTTCCAACGCATTTGCAGTGGTCTCCAGTATAAACAAATGCCTTATGAGTCCATCTCTGTTGGGTGCCTTTTCTCACTTCTCTGTTTTAATGACTGAGGTTCTTTTGGGTTTTAGTCTCAGTAGTCTGGGTGATAAAACACGGTGCAATCAGCTGTGCGCTTCAGTTTTGAATTGTTTTATATTTAAACATTGAGAGATGTATTGACTTATTTAATTTACATTGCACACAGTGAGTGTTAAGTTGTGTTTCACAATGAGTGTGCTGCTAAAACGTATATACATCGGCTTTAGATATCGGCCATCAGCAACAAAATTCTTTAAAAATCGGTATTGGCCTTAAAAAGAACATATCGGTCTGCCTCTATCTGTAGTAACAAATGTCATGTTGCTGCATCAATACATTTAAGACGTGTACATTTAACTATCCATTACATGTTTTGTTGTGTCTCTTCAACAGCCATTTAATTATAATGAACACGTCGTGGGTGAAGGTAGATGGGCGAGCTTCTGACTAACTGCTACAAAACTGTACAAACAACCAACAAGACGTCACAGATAGGCAAAAGGTAATACAATGAATATGATAAAGTAAAAGCAGAGGTATTCTTTCAGTACCTGAATGGATTAGGATATCTCTGCCAAAAAGCAGAGACAACATGGTCCCACGTACTCTTGATGTCTGTGTTGTTACAAAAGTATTTGACCATTTTTCTCACGCCGATGTGCACCACAGCCCGACTCCTGAAACCCGAGGTCCCTCCGTGTGATGAAGCAGCACAACAAAAACTTTAATGCTGACTCCATCCAAGGTCTGGGAGAGTCCTGGGGAAAGTAAATACAACTATAAGTCTCAGAAATAAAACCTTTTTAAGCACATGAGCGCACCATACCCTCAATCAACGCACACACTTACAACCACTGATGTTTATTCGGAATTTGGCATGCTGACTGAAAACGTTATACACGTAATACGTTTTCAATGGAGTTTCAAGTTTTCTAAGCAAAAAAAAAAGTGTGCAAATATCAAAAGCACCGTGTACAAATTTCTTCTGTAATCAACACACCTGTTATTACGCATTAATAAATCCATACTGGACTCTCGTACATGACGTATCAGGTTGAAGCTAACTGGGTGCTACCAGCACGAGCTAGCTTTCTAGCTTAGCTACTTCGGAGAACCATAAAACATTTTTTCAAACGCCAAACGGATTTGAATCTCATTTTGATAACAAGAAACCAGTTTAGTATTATTGAACTCTTCAAGAATATGCTGAGCATCGCTCTTATATACTTTTCATAGCGACCAACTAGCTTAACGACGAGTTTGAATCAGAATACGACTGCGAAGTATTACCTTTCTGAAGTATTTATGACGTTTTAATGTCCTAAGCATGCGTGAACTCACACTTTGTTAAACTTCAATCCAACAAAGCGCGTAACGTTATTGAACGCTAATTGAAGGCATTATGCAAAAAATGGCAGACATGTTGGGTCACCTGACGCTTCGAAAACCACTTCCGGTTAACGTTTCAAAGTAAAAGGCTCAGATAAAGATAAACTACTATTTATTTATTTATTTATTTATTTATTTATTTATTTATTTATTTTCATTTGTTTATCATATAAAGTCCGTTGAATAATTTAGAAATGTTCATATGGCGGTTTTTTTATAGTATGGCAGGTCAATTTAAACGTTAAGACAAATGTTGCCCACAATATTTATTCCATTCAATGAAATAATAACCAAATTTAGAAAATATATGTTGTTTTTAGTTCTATTACTGTTTCAAAAACATTTTAGAATTATTTTCCTCAACTAAAATCAAATTCCTGGCTGAGAAAACAATGTGGTTATAAAGCTTCTTCTGGGCCTAATACTACTACTACTACTACTACTACTACTACTAATAATAATAATAATAATAATTATTATTATTATTATTATTATTATTATTATTATTATTATTATTATTAATAAATACTTAAACAACAAAGGGGGAAAAACATCTTATTGAAGGTTCCCCATTTCAAGATAAGACAATGACTGTGTAGTTAAATGTCTTTTGTATTAAAATTTAGTTGATTAAAATTTGTAGCATAATGATATAAAAACACTTGCTCAATTTGTGTTTAGTGGAAAAAGCTAATAGTCACAAACAAATTAGAGCATTTCCAACTTGTGTCCTTCAAGAATTTGGTATTTATCGTTACTTGATAGAGTTTTTCCGGTAAACATTAGTGTCCAGCAGGTGTCGCCCTAAAACATCTCAACCATTTACCTACGTCACACTTCTTCTTCTACTACTACTTCCTGTTCGTCGGTATCTGTAAAGTGTCCTCCATGGTGTCATTGTAGCTTTTTCAGGTTGAATATTCAATAGTGAACCATGTCTGGCTACACACCAGACGAGAAGCTGCGTTTTGACCAGTTAGTGAAACTCCGGAGGCAGTGGCTGAAGGACCAGGAGCTCAGTCCGAGGGAGCCCGTGGTTCAAGCTAAACCTCCAGGCCCCGTCGCTAAGTTCTGGGCTAGCTTCCTGGAGCCCAAAAGCCTGTGGAGGCTTTACGTGAGTCCCAGCAGTTCTGTACTAAAATGAGCCAGTGCCGTTAACAAAGGCGCAAACACGCGAAATTAATGGAATATAATATTAATTCAATTGTAATAATAATAATACACAAGTTATTACTTGCATGTTGCAAAACAAATTATACCTTTCATTTGCATTGTCAATAAGAGTGCCTGTCTTGTCTGATGATGGCTTTAATAGATAGAAATACGATTTAAATGTCTTATTTCTAAATTAAATATTACAGTTGGTGTAATATTTCTTATAGATTTTCAAACTGAATTGTTCTGAACAGTACATACACCAGGCTTGATTGTTTTTGTTTGCGTTTTCACGAGGGCTGACAAATCCAGCATTTAAACAGCGAATTATAAGAAACCAATAAAACTGCAATAAAAAGCTAATGATGGGTCAAATGCAGCCAAAATCATATGTGTCATTAAAGACAAATTCTGTATATACATATATATATATATATATATATATATATATGTATATACACATAACGTGTGCGTATGTTTTCATGTACAGCTCCAAACATTTGAGAAAAAATATCTGGTTGATCATGAACCTGACCTTTCTGGTCGGCTCATGGGTACCCAGGAGAACAAATAAATGAATGCAAGTAAATGCCGTACCCTCGTTGAAAGTCGTACTCTACTCTTTCTTTATGTTATTTTTGTTCACTGCATTTATATTTACTAATGTTATAGCATGTCAATAGCTCTCTTCGGGAGACCTGGAGATGGACTGTCCGATCTCGGGGGCAGAAGTTGCTGAGGTAGTCAAACAACTACACAGCGGCGGAGCCCCGGGGGCGGATGAGGTTCTTCCTGGGTATCTCAAGGCTATGGATGTGGTAGGGCTGTCGTGGTTGAAACGTCTCTGCAACATTGCGTGGTCATCGGGGGCAGTTCCTGTGGAGTGGCAGACCGGGGTGGTGGTCCCCATCTTTAAGAAGGGTGACCGGAGGGTGTGTTCCAACTATAGGGGGATCACACTCCTCAGCCTCCCTGGAAAGGTCTACTCCAAGGTACTGGAGTGGAGGTTCCGATCGATAGTTGAATCTCAGATAGAGGAGGAGGAATGTGGTTTTCGTCCTGGCCGTGGAACTGTGGACCAGCTCTATACCCTTGCAAGGGTGATGGAGGGGGCATGGGAGTTTGCCCAACCAATCCACATGTGCTTTGTGGATTTGGAGAAGGCTTATGACCGTGTCCCCAGGGGCTTTCTGTGGGGGACGCTCCAGGAGTATGGGGTGGGTGGCCTTTAGTTAAGGGCCATTCAGTCCCTTTACCAGAGGAGCGTGAGTTCTGTCCGCATAGCCGGTAGTAAGTCGGACCTGTTCCCAGTGAGGGTTGGACTCCGCCAGGGCTGCCCTTTGTCACCGGTTCTGTTCATTACCTTTATGGACAGAATTTCTAGGCGCAGCCGTGGTGTGGAGTGTGTCGAGTTTGGTGGCAGGAGAATCTCGTCTCTGCTTTTTGCAGATGATGTGGTCCTCCTAGCTTCATCCAGCTCTGACCTTCAGCTCTTGCTGGGAAGGTTCGCGGCCGAGTGTGAAGCGGCTGGGATGAGGATCAGCACCTCCAAATCTGAGACCATGGTTCTCGACCAGAAAAGGGTGGCTTGCCAACTCCGGGTCGGGAGAGAGGTCCTACCTCAAGTGGAGGAGTTTAAGTATCTCGGGGTCTTGTTCACGAGTGAGGGTAGGAGGGATCAGGAGATCGACAGGCGGATTAGTTCGGCGTCTGCAGTGATGCGGATGCTGAGCCGATCTGTCGTGGGGAAGAGGGAGCTGAGCCAGAAAGCCAGGCTCTCGATCTACCGGTCGATCTACGTCCCAATCCTCACCTATGGTCATGAGCTTTGGGTAATGACCGAAAGAACGAGATCGCGGATACAAGCGGCCGAAATGAGTTTCCTCCGTAGGGTGGCCGGGCTCAGCCTTAGAGATAGGGCGAGGAGCTCGGACATTTGGGAGGGACTCGGAGTAGAACCGCTGCTCCTCCGGATCGAAAGGAGCCAGTTGAGGTGGTTTGGGCATCTGGTCAGGATGCCTCCTGGACGCCTCCCTGGGGAGGTGTTTTGGGCATGTCCTGCCAGCAGGAGGCCTCCAGGTCGACCCAGGACACTTTGGAGAGGTTACATCTCCAATCTGGTCCGGGAACGCCTTGGGGTCCTGCCAGAGGAGCTGGTGGACAAGGCCGGGAAGAGGACGGTCTGGAGCTCCCTAGTTGGGATGCAGCCCCCGCGACCCGGACCCGGATAAGCGGAGGAAGACGACGACGAAGATAGCTCCTTTTGAATTTAGTTTTTGGATTCACAACATTTTGAAAGTACTATGTTTGTAAATTTACCAAATAAAGTTCTTTTTTTTTTAATTAATGCAAATCAACGGGGCTAAGAGTAATTGTATAATCCGCTTTGCCTTATGCCCTAAGTCGCACATATGTTGTACTTCAATTTAAATGAACATTAGTGATGGGTGTTTTTGACCACGCCAGTCACGCACTTTGAGATTTACCAGCTTGTAAAAGTTCATAATTAGCATCACTACAAATCAGACATCAGTACTTCGCATTTATGACATCACCACAGAATCTCCTCTCCCCTAGCGGAGCTGTTATTTACCACATAGCCAGATTTATGGTGGTTTTTTCCTCCTGAAGCAAGGATTTGAAGTTTGTTGAACTTACAGCCATTTTCCCTGTTTTTCTCCGTGTCTGGTTCAATGTCGTCACTTTCGTAATGCACATTTTTAGTCCTGGACTTATTTTCACAAAAAACCTAAAATAACGTTTCCCTCACGTTAGAAAATAAGCTCTTTATTGGCGTCAAAGCGCGTCTTTAAAAATCACTGACATCATATGTGAAATCAATGACTCATAACAAACAGAATTAGAAAATTGCATTTTCAGCCCCTTTGACTTGTATTCCTATTTTTATTCTTCTGGGGACCCGTGGTCCAGAGGGAGATGGGCATGACTTTAGCTCCCTGTAATGCTCTAATTGTATGGCACCCCATTCCTGCCATTCTGATAAAACCAAAAATAAAACACCTTTATTTCTTAATTATGAGATAAAAAGTAATTTTTTTAATTAGTGGCGGGAATAGGCTTCTGTCAACTGGCGCGTGAATTAAGAGAAGACTGGTTAAATAACTCCAGTTTGCTTAAAACTTTAAATGTTATTAATTAAATATTGAATTTAATCTAAAAGTGGATGGAAAATCCGATCTGTGATGAGAACATTTTTTTAGTTTCAGTTAAACATGCTTCTATAACTTTTTGTTTGTTTTCTTGCAGACCTACAAAGCATACAAAGGTGGAGTTTTCACAATCACACGTCTGCTCCTGCCTGGCTGGATTGTTCACTACTATGTGAAATATCACGTTGCTGTAAGTTTCCCCAAAAGTTTTGCAGTGTTTGTAGCACGTTTCTCCACCTGGTTTTCACTCATCCATTAAGCAGGATAGGACTAGACTTTTTCCTGTGTCTTCAGTTGTTTCTTGGCTATAATCAGACAGTCTCACTCAGTTTATGGATTCAAGTTTAATTTGTGTGATCAGTAGGATTACTAGCTAAAAGGTACATTTTCTCCACAGACAAAACCATATGGGATTGTGGAGACGAAACCCAAGCTTTTACCTGTGAGTATAGCATATATACTAGTTCTGAATAATACACGTGTGTTATTTTAATTAGCTGTTTTCTGTTTATGTGGTACAATCATTGTCTACCACTGACGTCATTGACTTGCTGTCTGAGATGTTTAATTGACCTTTCTTACAGGGTGACACCATTCTGGAGACTGGCGAAGTGTTACCTGATCTCCCAGAGATCCATGGCCATCACTAAATAAAAAAAAATGTGATTAATTTTTTTGTTTTTCTGTTGTAAAAACTGTATATTACAATAAAATATTACAAAATTCTTCATGTCTGACTGTAATGAGTGTGGTGTTGGGTTTTAACTGGAAGAATTTCATCATTTATTCCAGGACTTTGTGCTCATGATAAGATTTAGTTTTGTGTAGCTTTTCTTTTTAATAGGTTTTTAAATTATTATGTTGCATGAACATTTTAACATGATTGGTGTTTATGAGGCGGTCATAAATCAGTTTATGAGGTGTCGCAATTAGCACCGTTACCTCGCAGAGAGACACTCGCAGGTCGAAACTGCTGCTGCACCTTTTCTGCGCAGTTAGTACTCACCCCCCTCCTCGTGTGTGTGAACCTGAAAAGTTGTTTAATTGTAATCATGTTTTTTACTGATCGTGATTGAATTGGATTAATTTGCATCTTAGGTTTTATAGTCTTTAAACGGTCTCAATTCCATTCATGCTAGATCAAATCACACTGTTAGTTATTGTAGTCTTACAGACATCCTCAAAGCCTGGTTTTAGTGGAACTTTTTCACTTGAGTTATAAATAAAACCGGAAGTGTCTAAAGAAGTGCTCTTATTTTGAAGAGCGGAAGTGTTCGAACGTTGAAATTATGAAACCGGTGGAAAGGAGGTGAAACGCTAGCTGACAGATGTTTACTAAAAAGTGGATTTATTCATGAAGGAAACTCCTAATTCGTTGCCAGTGGTGTGTATGTGTGTTTGTCAAAGTCGCAGGTAAATATCTTACAACTCATTAACGGACTCCTTGCCGTCGTGTCATAACTTTAACGGCACCGTGCTAGCTAACGTAGCCACCTTGTGCTAGCTTCAACCAAAAACCCAGCTATAATCTACAGTTAGCTTTGTTCTGCGAATAAGAATATTTTTATGACTATTTGTTGAGGTTGTTTATGTTTTCAAACTAATCCAACATTAAATTTTCATCAAATCAAAACGGGATCGTAACAACGTCAGCATTCACTAAAACACACAACAAATGTGCCGAAAGACATATTTAATACGTTTTCTTGCGTTTCTATTATCTTGCCAAATATAAGAGCCATGTCTTTTTAGGTTGTCTTTCTGATTGTCCCGTTTAGTTAGTTTTGACTTATTTGAAAGACAACCAAAAGTTACAGCTCCTTAAAAGACAAAATATGGGCTGTGACGGTGATAAATGTCCTCTAGAGTAGAAATCTGTTCAGGTTAACGAGAATTGTTTGTGTTCATTTTCATATTTTCATAATGGGGCAGAAACGTAACTTTTAAATGCATCGCACTTTTCGCAGAAAAAAATCACGAAGTGCTTCACAGTAAAAATAGAAAATACGAGGAAATAAACAAGCAACAATTATAAATAAAATAAGGCAAAGCAAGTTTAAAAAGCCAAGTCTTTAAAAGTTTCATAGTTTATTTTAATCAACAACTTTTTCCATTGTTTATTACTAAGATCTATGTAAATCTGTAATAACACCAGCCCTGTGAACTTAGTGAATAAATGATTCAAACATAAAATAAATTCCATAATTTAATCATAGATGGAAAGCGGTTTATATATTTTTGCTGTTCTAGTTACTGCGTTTTATTCAATCAGCCTGCTTAGGTTGGCTTTATTGGTGTTTAAAGTAAGAGCTTGTATTTTGAAGATCACTCCAGCTTTTTCTTCTCTCCACATTAGATCATGTCTGCAGTCCAGATTGCCCTGCAACACAACCAGAACAGTGCCAGAGGTAAAAACTCTAAAGCGATGTCTGGAGAGGCATCGCCAGACTCCAAGTGCCCCATTTGCTTGGACAGATTCAACAACATTTCCCACTTGGACCGCTGCCTGCACAAGTTCTGTTTTCGCTGTATCTTGGAGTGGTCCAAAAACAAGGCCGAATGTCCGCTCTGCAAACAGCCGTTTAGGTCAATCTATCACAGCGTGAAGTCAGATCAAGACTTTCAGAGGTATGAAATCAAACAGCAGGTGGAGAATGCCTCTTTTGGCTATTTTGAGGGAGTGCGGTTCAGATACCGAACAACTTTCACTGGAGTTCGAGCAACGAGACGAACCTCTCCTCCTCCAGACAACGGAGTCATGTTCGAAGCCGCGACACGCCCGACCCTGGAGCAGCACCGAGATCATTACATTCGACGCATGATGACGAGGTTGGAAGCCAAGAGGCGAGCTGCGAGGGAAGGCAGGGCGGTGAACAGTGTCAGAGAGCAAGAGATGATAAACTTCAGGAGGGAACTGTACCGACGGGGTGTGAGGGTTCAGAGCGTGAAAGATGGCGGTCGGTCCCGAAACACCTCTGCTGAGTTTTATCGAAGAAATCCAGCCTGCCTGCACAGACTGGTCCCCTGGCTGAAGAGAGAACTGATGGTTTTGTACGGGGCCCATGGCTCTTTGGTCAATATAGTTCAGCACATCATCATGTCACGCATTACGCGTTATGATATGGAGGATGGAGCGATCCAGGGAGAGCTCAGACCATTCCTGCAAGGTCGAACCGAGCACTTTCTACACGAGTTCCTCAGCTTTGCAAAATCCCCCTTCAATATGGAGGCCTATGACCAACATGCAGTCTATGACTGCCCCGCCCCCTCCGGAAACGAAGGCAGCAGCTCCAACTCATCTGTGATTGCTATCTCGGAGGATGAGGATACCTTTGCAGAAGTGGATCCCCCAGGGGAACCTACTTCTCTTAGCCACTCTCTGTGGGACGACGAGACGCCTGGACCGTCATATTCCACTTCAGCCGAGCAGAGAGAAGCAACAGCGATGACACCTTTGAACTTGGACTCAGATATTAGTTCAGAGGAGGAGATGCAAGAGTTTGAGGCTTCTCCACACCGGCAGAGCTCACATAACCCAGCTGGCGTGCCTCAGAGTAACCGCAACGAGGAAGACCGTGTGTCTTCTGACAGCGAGGACTGTGTCATCATAGGGTTTGTCAAACCGACAGCAGAGAGGACTCCTGAGCTGGTTCACCTCTCCTCTGACTCGAACGAGTCTGAGATTGAGGATACTGAAGAGGCACCTCTCCCGCCCCATCACATCCGTTTCACCAGTTGTAGCCCTGCAGCTTCACACAGAAGCGGCTCTGTCAAGGTGGGACAAAGCCCAGAAACAGATCGCCATCGTCAGTTGGATTCAAAAGAAAGATCTTTAACCTCCAGAACGCACAAAACATCCAAAAAGCCAAACAGTAACGAGAAAAACAGGAGATACGACAGCAAAGATAGAGTGAAAGATCGGCATAAACCAAAGGACCGAGAGTACCGGAGGAAAAGGAGAAATTCAAAAAGTAGAGAGCGCAGGCTCTCAAGCAGAAGTCCAGAGAACTCCAACAGCAGCCTCAGTTCTCAGTCTGCTGAAACCGATTCTTCATACTCCCGTGGCAGAGACTTCTCCAAGTCTGGCCCAGTTTATAGAAGAAAGGACGGGGACCACAGCTACCAGTCGTACAGCCATTACAGACGAGATAAGAACGGTAGCGTGACGCGTTACACTCACAGACAGTCCTACTATTACAGTAGCAACAAGTATTCTCACTCTCGCTCCAGAAGCCGTAGTAGAGATTCACAGAGACGGCACAGGAGGTGGTCCCAATCCAGAAGTTGCTCCAGCTCCCCTTCAACAAAACGGAAGTCCCATCACAACAAACCAGGTGGGAAACGAAAATACAAAACCAGGCATTTGGAGGATTCATCCAAAGACCTACTCCAAGACGCGCGTGCTGACGGTGACCCAGAGTTCTCAACAAAGCACAAGAAAAAGAGCAAAGAAAGGCGTCATAAAACATCCAGAAGGAGCAGCTGCAGCGTGGAAGACACCAAGAACAGAGAAGAACGCGACCGAAGCAAGCATCACCATAAGAAGAAGAAGAAACACAAGAAAACCAAAAGGCACAAGCATGAAGCGCCAAAATCCAAGAGCTCACTGGCTGTTATCACTATCGATAGCGACTCTGATTCCGTCTGTACTTTTGCTAAAAGCATCCTCACTGATGAGCAAGCTAACCCCCGAGCTGAGGACTGATCCTCACCGGGTTTGACATTAGCTGCCAAAGCTTGACAACAATAATCCTAAATATTTTTTGTTGATGTTCATCAGCCCACGACTAAATGGACTTATAATGAAAGGTCCAGTTATACTCTTATCATTTCACTGTATTTATGTACCAACAAGCCCTCAGTGCCTCAGTTTGCTTTTGTTGTTTAAGATGACAACGTTGTTTTATGGTAAACATGTTCCTGCCATCAAGGTTGGGACAAATCATCACATTTAATCTGGTTATCCTTAGTAGAAATTAATTTTTATATAAAATTCTGAGATTTTTTCAGGGGAAAATGTTTCTTCTTATTGCAATAAGTCAGCAACATTTTATTGGCAGCTACTTCTACCTGCCTCTTGATGTAATTATATTTTACTGATGCTATTTAGATTTTAAAATGGGCTTTTGTGGATTTCATTTAATGTAAGAATAAATATATATTGATTTAACATGTTCTCAGTTTAGCTGGTTGTTCTTCCAAATATTGACTGATGTTTGTTTTATTTATTTTTGAATTTTCTAATGTTATGGGGGATTGGGAATCAAGCTTTGAGGTGGACAGTTTTAGATTCATGCGTTACTGCTCTGTAACAAAAAATTGTGATGTTATGCAAAAGAGGAGGGGAGAGAGAGAGAGAGAGAGAGAGAGAGAGAGAGAGAGAGAGAGAGAGAGAGAGAGAGAGAGAGAGAGAGAGAGAGAGAGAGAGAGAGAGAGAGAGAGAGAGAGAGAGAGAGAGAGAGAGAGAGAGAGAGAGAGAGAGAGAGAGAGAGAGAGAGAGAGAGAGAGAGAGAGAGAGAGAGAGAGAGAGAGAGAGAGAGAGAGAGAGAGAGAGAGAGAGAGAGAGAGAGAGAGAGAGAGAGAGAGAGAGAGAGAGAGAGAGAGAGAGAGAGAGAGAGAGAGAGAGAGAGAGAGAGAGAGAGAGAGAGAGAGAGAGAGAGAGAGGTGGGTTGGAGTTCCTCAGGGGTAAAAAGGTTGGGAACCACTGCTAAAAAATGCATGGAATACTTCATGTGACATTATTCTCCCCCAAACAGTAGGGGGCAGTCTACCAACGATTTTTTAAAAAGGTGCTAGAATTCCACACTAATGAAGATTTTAATCATTTACTTCTACTAGAATAATATCTTATTTAAAGCCATAACCAAGGAAACAAACGTGTGACCTCAGAGACAGAAAATCTTCAAACAAATTCAGCCAGAGGTTCTGGAAGTTAAATTACTTTATTCTTTAGACAAGTTACTTGTTAATTTCTAGGAGTACATTGCACAGAAAAGCTGCCCAACAAAACCTAAACATGTTTGACCAACAATAAATAAATGTAAAAAAAAAGTTTTCTGGTTGGGAGCACAGAGGCAGTCTAGGTCACATGATCACACCGATTACTCACCACTTAAGGTTTTCTTCCACTTGGTTTTCAGGAGAGATGCATTTTCTATAAAACCATCAAAATTAAGTAGCAAAGTTAAAATACTGCATTAGCAAACGGAGTGAATACTAATATCTATGTTTATGGTAAATACACAAGTTTTTCTTCCCAATTATGTCTTTATATACTAAAAATGGTTAGACTAGTTAGTGATCAGATAAGGACGACTGAATCCTCAAACTATTAGTAGCACTGCAACTATTATTAACCTCAGTTCAATTTATTTAGAAAAGACAATTTCACAGCAAATGTCACCTGAATGTTTGTTTCAACAAGTGAAATCAAAACATTTCATTTCAGTTCATTTGTAAAGCCCCTTTCCACGACTATCGGACGCCCGAGGTGCTGGAAAATACAAGTAACAAGTACAAATAAAACAGTATAAAACTGCATGGTGGCACAGTTGTTACTACTGTTGCCTCGCAGCAAGGAGGTTGCAGGTTCAAAACTCGGCTATGACCTTTCTGCGTGGGGTTGCATGTTCTCCCCATGCATGCGTGGGTTTCCTCTGGGTACGCCGGTTTCCCCTACAGATCACAGCATGCCCTACTGGTTAAAAATTGCACATTGCTTTGGATAAAAGCATCTGCCAAATAAATAGCAAATTGCAATAAAAAACATAAAACCTAATAAAAGGGCAACATTACATGCAGGAAAATGAAGTCAAGCTACGACATGTGCTGTTGGAAAGCCAGCAAAGAAGGTGACCGGTGAGCCAACACTAAGAACGCACAATTCCCCCCATGACTTGTACTTTGAACAATGGAACTACCAACCGTTCCCTATCCACCGAGCGGAGGGGTCTTGATGGAACAAGCCTGTTCTAAAGGTAAGAAGGAGCAGTTACCCAAAGAGCCTTATACACCAGAGTTAGCACATTGAAAATGACCTGAAGTGCACGGAGAGCCAGTTCAGAGTTTCCAGCACAGGAGTAATGTGCTCCCTGCGTGTCATGCCTGCCAACATTGAGGTAAACATTGAAAGCCAATTTACGGTAAACTTATTCACGCTAACCCTAACCCATTGTAATCAGATTATAAGGAAAACAGGAGGGTGCATCCAATCGATCATCACAAACCATCTGTAGCAAGCACAGGGCAACAATGGAAAAAAACAACTCCCCAACAGGAAAAAGCCTCCAGCAGAACCAGGATGGGTCAGTTAGGATCTGGGAGGACAAGACAAAAACGCCAGTGTGTTAAGCCAGTCAACATGCTATGGAAGATAAACAGACAAAACAAAGCAATATATGTAAACAAACTCGGTGAATAAAGATAGTTATTATTAGTGCTAATAATGTGAATAACCAAAATGAATGAAAATCATGGTCAGTCATGGGATCATGTTTGCGGGCAAATTATCATAAAAGCAGGAGGTGTGGGGGGAAAAACGAAGAAAAAGAAAAACTAGCTCATTTTCAATTTTTACAAATTTGCTACTTTTACTTTGAAAATACCCAAACAGGAAAGGGAATGTCTCGTTTTGCTAACGGATGTTGTTAA
This sequence comes from Nothobranchius furzeri, assembly GCF_043380555.1. Taxonomy (NCBI): domain Eukaryota; kingdom Metazoa; phylum Chordata; class Actinopteri; order Cyprinodontiformes; family Nothobranchiidae; genus Nothobranchius; species Nothobranchius furzeri. Next base: position 80,958,972 of record NC_091746.1, on the reverse strand, counting down.
CGCTAGACTTCCTTCCTCTATTCCTGTCAAATCTTCACCTTTTCTTGCCAGAAAAAAAGTTGTCATGGCGTCCTCGGTGCCCATTAAGGTAATAACGTATATTTTATCGTTAGGTTGAGGGAATTAGAGACGGATTATTGTGTGTTTGACAACGCTGACGAAAGAGAATGACTCGAAAACAATTAGTTGATATGTAGCCGCTACCTACCTGGAATTGAAGGGGAAATGAGCAAAATTGTAATTGTTCTCACTGTGTAAAGTTGACATTAGGAGCTTCATGACAACAGTTGGCATCTCTGTGTTAACTTGGAGGTCGTGATTAATAAAAGGTACCACACTAATTTGAAGTAACCGTGGTAGAACTTGGCACGTGGCGAGCCGGGCATGTTCTGGGCATGCGCGTGGCAGTTTTCACCCTGACCCAGACACCTGGCATCAAGCTGGCAAGCAGAATTACAAAAAAGTGGCATTCATTTAAAGGTTTGCACAAAGAAAACAGCACCAACACGCCCAGATGCCTTGATCTGTCTTCAGGCTTTCCAAAAGTTCATTAAAAGCTTTTATTTTTATTTTCAAGATTCTGGCTTTTTTAATTTATTAGAATCTAATCTTAATACATGATTTCAATCAGAGCTCCGGCATTTTGATAACACAACAGCTAGACCTAGTTTGCATACTCTCCCCATTGGGGTTGCAACAATATGAAAATTTGGCCCAATACCGATATTAATGTTGCTGTTATGGTTGATGCAAGCAGAATATTTAATACCTTGCTTTATTTCAAGAAAGTTCTCTCTCTCTCTCTCTCTCTCTCTCGCTCTCTCTCTCTCTCTCTATATATATATATATATATAGATGTTCATGTTATAAACACAAACCACACCAATTCACACCTCTGAGATGATTATCATCATTGTCACATGACAAATATTGGTTGTTAATGTTGACCCAGTTTTAATTATCGGACCGATACAGGTAAGTTAAAATATGACTAACATCGGCCGATATTGATGCTGATATATATATCCTGCATCCCTACTCCCCATGCTTTCTCTCCCAACACCAACCCTGGGTCCACAGATCAGAAACATGCATATTACGTCAAAAACTGTAAATAAACCTTTAAAATAAACCTTCATTAGATCAGGACATTTTAGCCATAATGTATGATATTCAACTTTTGTAAATTTTTGTTTCAGATTGGAATTATTGGCGGTTCTGGTCTTGATGACCCAGATATCTTGGAGGGAAGAACAGAACGCTATGTTGACACACCGTTTGGGAAAGTAAGCTAGCTGTCCTATTCATTTTACTCCACACTTCCTTCATCACTTTTTATCATCACTTCTCCACCATCCCTCATGTTCTCACCACTTTATGGATTGTTGGTGCTCTCAAACAGCCGTCGGATGCCCTAATCCTGGGGAAGATCAAAAACGTGGACTGTGTGCTCCTTGCAAGGTTAGATTGTTTTATTTTAACCTGTATTAGCACCATCTAGTGGTATCATTTTGAAACTTTGAAATACAGCTGTTGTAATTAGATTTCTGTCAAACGTAGGCATGGGAGACAGCACACCATAATGCCATCAAATGTGAACTACCAGGCCAACATCTGGGCTCTGAGAGAGGAGGGCTGCACACATCTGTTGGTCACCACAGCCTGTGGCTCACTGAGAGAAGAGATTCAACCCGGAGACATGGTCATCATTGACCAGTTTATTGACAGGCGAGTGCAACACAACTCAGAATATTAAATATTTATTGGTTTTGCTGTCATTTACAGAGATGTGACAATTAGAATTATGTAAAAAAGAAAAGAGTTTTTATTCATTTGAGTTTAAAGTATTTCTTTAGAAATTCCGTAGCTCTTTTTTTTTTTTTACCTGTACATCGCTTTGGTCGGTTGTAATGTTGTGTTAAAGCGCTCTAGAAATAAAATGGTATGGTACAGTGATGGGAATTCCGGCTCTTTTTAGAAAGCCGGTTCTTTTGGCTCAGCTCACCAAAAAGAGCCGGCTCTTTCGGCTCCCAAGTGGCTCCTCAGATTTTCTGTTGCGTAGTGCACATTTATAACCAAAATAATGCAAAACTATATGTAAAATCATTTACTAATGTAAAAAAATGCTATATATAAAATATATATCATTTCTATGGATTTAATAACTGAACACTTTCAGAAATCTCCACTTTCCGACTGCTGGCGCTCATTTTCTCACCGTCCTCGTCGCACTCTTCTGTCTCTCGCTCGCCTTTTTCCTCCTCCTCATTCCCTCTCGTCTCCCTCCGCCCGCATGTGCTCTGCTGTGTGTCCGAGTCTGATCCTCCCTCTTCCCCGCCCCTACTGCTCTGTGTGTGGACAGTCTGGACACACAGTTACACATGTTGACCAATCGCCTGTGGCTTTCACCAAAGCAAAAGGGGAGGGGGGAGGGGAGGGGACGGCTCCCAATGACGAGCCGGCTCCCGTCGTTCACTTCAAAGAGCCGGCTCTTAGAGCCGGCTCGTTCACGACCGACACATTACTAGTATGGTATGGTAGTCTAACTCCAACACGCCTGATCTGCTTTAGCTAGTTGCGCCCTTTTTCATTTGTTTTTGTAAGCATCTGAATCAGACTGAGGGTAGATTCTTCTGTCTGAGGCAAGGCTGGAGCAGAGGAGGAAACCAGAACAAGCAATTAAGGATGCCGCCTGAGTATAAGGCTAAAGTGTGCCGTGGATCCAACACAAGGTCTAATGTTAAAGGTGGTAATTATAGGAACCATGAGGAATACAGTGGGTCTGAGTCTGCATGTAGCAACTAGCAGGCAGCAGATACTGATCCGTCTGTATCTGATGTACAGATGTAAAGCTGCAAAGGGAGATCTGAGGAGAAAGAGGACAAACAAGAAAAGTACCGAACATGTGAGAGAGGAAGAAAGAATGTAGTTATACTCTTCTTGTTGGTGAAGGTGAGCTTCGGTTTACCCTAAACCATCGTGTCTAATCCCAACCTCTATGCTTTCTCGTGGTCATTTATACACTCAGGTATTTTGTCTCTGCAGCTCAAGTTCCACATTTCTAGTAGAATATAATCATATCTTTGTTGCTTTTTCAGTGTCATTGACCTCAGGGCAAGTACAGCCTACTCCTGGTTAGCATATGTGCGTAACAGCATTGGGTTCTCAGCACTGTTTCACCTTTTAGCCTGAATCTAAAAGCGGGTGAGTTATGACTCGGCACACGACTAGTTTGGTCTGATGTACATAATAACCTGCTTTCCTACATTTCACAGCTTTCAGCCTGTGTATTACAAGCAGATCAGCTAAGTACCACGGCTTATTTATCCAGAATGAGGAAGGTACTTGTTGGGTCCTGTTCAGACGTCCTAGAGCATGTGACAGCGTGCTGCTGACATCATGTCATCTCTTAATCACTTTTTATTTTATTGTTTGCAAACAAAACCCTTGGCTACTTTGCGAAGCACGTTTTAGTGAGATTTAAATGGTTTTTCATTTCTTTAGAACACAACTTTGACAGTTTTGTCTGGATCTCATTTTTTGCTTTGCTTTTAGGCACGCTGGTCCTACCATTACATAGAACTGCTGACTCTACAGCGGAGAGGAAAATGATTAATATTCTGTGAACCATGAAAGACTCTGCTCGTATTTTTTGGTGTTGAATTAGAAAATGTGAAACACGTGTTAACATAATGGAACTTAAGGCGGTTACTGGAGAATTTGTTTACTCAAGGTGGCGTGAAGGAGAAGAACATTTAGTCAGACCAGAACATGAATGGTGTTCAGACAAAATTAAACTACAGAACTCCTGGGAAATCCTCGAGAGAGAGAGAGTGAAAACGTTCAGCCTAGATGTTGATGTGCAGACGAGCTAGAAGCCAGGGCTGCAACCACAACATCTTTTATATTCTTGCATCATTGGGAGAGAGAACTAATCTCAATTTTTGCAGTAATATCCCTTATTAAAGTCAGTTTGGATTACTTGAAACTGTGATAAATACCTAGATATTAAAGAATTTGATTATCAGATGTGGGAGCCAACATCTAAGGGAGGGTCAAGGCCAGGGGTATCTCTGTCTCTAAAGCATAATCACACCTAATCCCAGAGACTAAGATAAGCTAACAGAAACTAGAAACAGTTTCTTTTGTCATGGGCGTTGGAGATACAAGGCAGGAAAGGAATTCATATTTTGCATGTCTTAGATTATTTTGTTATGACTGTAGGATCACCGTGAAAAGCAAAAGGAAACTAAATGTAACCTTGAATCAGCTGAGCCAAGATTATTCCACTTTCTCACATAAGAAAGTTTGTAATTTTGTAATTACAAGTCCGTCTACACCTTTGATTCATACTTTACACACATTCACCAAAGCAAGTAGAGGGCACGCAGAACAAAAGCGTGGAGCTAAACTGCGGTGGAGCATAAACAGATGTTGTCTGGGATTAGTAGACGGGCTGTTTTGCTGCCTGCGGCTTTTCGGTGGAGGCTGGAGGACGCTTCTGCAGCAATTTAGACCCACTTACCTTCTTCCCAGTAGACGTGAAAGGATAACTTTTTGTTTTTGTCATTCTGTTGGTGTTGGGCAGCTTGGTTCATGTTTATTCTGAAAGAGTCTAAAACTTATTTAAAAAATTTAAGTGTGGTAATGTCTTTGTTTTTGTTAACTTTTCTAGTCCGACGTGTCATTTAAGACCTCCCTGATTGACATCTGCCTACAGTTTTTAGTCGTGAGATACACGATCACTACCACATGGCATTTTACCTTTTGGCGGTTTTTGTTTGTCTTGGATTGGTAGATGCACAACCTGGCCAAAACAAACCTCACCCCGTGGATTCATGATCTGGGCTTGCTCTAGGTTCAGCAATGTGCCCAAACAATGAGATCAGCTACTACCTGAACATCCTGAATGGCCAGGTTGATTATTCACTCATCATCTCTTTCCTCCCTGATGGCATGAGCATGTCAGGATTCATTGGGCTCCAACTGAAAGAGTTTTCCTGGGATCATGAGATGTGGCAGGGTGTGTGACCTTTCATACTTTGTGTAGCAAATTTTTCTGAACAATTTATTGAATTTGACATGTTTAATCTACAGCAGCATGCAAGGTTGTCTCAGTTGGAGGTGTCAAAAGTATTCGCATAGATAGATAGATAGATAGATAGATAGATGATAGATAGATAGATAGATAGATTAAAAGTAAAAGTAATGTAAGTTGAAGTCGTCGTAACCCCCCCCCCCCCCCCCCCAAAAAAAAAGAGACCATTAAAATTTGTTATGTTGACACATTTGGGATGAGCTGGGCTCCTTTGCCCATTGAAAATGAATGCATTCTAGTATACTATAGAATACTGTAATACGTTTTAGTCTTTGTCAGTTTTTTTGACAAACTGCAATGCGATAGGTGGAATTATTATTACTATTTTTAGAATGTAAGGAGTAGAAGGAATAGATAATTCATGAAAATATAAAGAGCAGAACTAAAACGCTGGCTACGATAATTAATCCAGTGAAGTATAGATAACCCAGAGTTTCTTCCAGCGCTTTGTAAGCCTGGCACACACCCGTCTTCCCTCGCTCTCACCATCAACATTTATACGGCTCTCATGGACGACGGAGGGTAAGGAACGAGCCGAGTGTGCATCTGACCCTCGCAGTCCGCCAGGCCTAGCTAGTTTTCTGGGGCAAACCCTGATATCCCAGTTTTAAAGTATCTGTACTTAGTTACTTGACGGCTTTGGTCTCAGTTGCTCTAGTTTTAATTGTCAGCACAACCCACTCTGTTTCTCCTCTCCAGGACCACTAAGAGATCCCAGACACTGTATGATGGGCAGCCCACCAGTCCTCCAGGTGTTAGCCACATCCCCATGGCCGAGCCCTTCTGCAACAGGACCAGAGCGGTCAGTTAGAAAGATGCATTTAACCTTTGTCAAGTTGAATCGACCCTGCAGCTTATAGACCAACACTCTAGACATGGAAGATTTGAGTCACCTCAACACTGTTTCCAACTGTTTGACACCCACATGGCTGCCATGTCCTGTTAGTGTAATTTGGAATCGTAGGATTTCCAAGGACGGTCCCACCTTTCTGCCTCTGATTGGCTGGAAGTAGGGTCGGGCATCGTTTGAATTTAAACAATTCCTCACTGATTATGATTTAGACCTATTTTTACCCAGTTTTCATTATTCTAGAAGAGAAACAGACCTGCTTCACACAGCTGGGCAAAATAGGGCAATTTTATTTTATTGCATACCCAGGTAAGGCACACATATGTTTATCCTATGTACTCTACTTGAATAACATAACCCCAATGCTTGAGAGCCTCGTCTCGTCTCGTCTCGTCTTCCTCCGCTTATCCGGGTCCGGGTCGCGGGGGCAGCATCCCAACTAGGGAGCTCCAGGCCGTCCTCTCCCCGGCCTTGTCCACCAGCTCCTCCGGCAGGACCCCAAGGCGTTCCCGGACCAGATTGGAGATGTAACCTCTCCAACGTGTCCTGGGTCGACCCGGGGGCCTTCTGCCGGCAGGACATGCCCGAAACACCTCCCCAGGGAGGCGTCCAGGAGGCATCCTGACCAGATGCCCAAACCACCTCAACTGGTTCCTTTCGATCCGGAGGAGCAGCGGTTCTACTCCGAGTCCCTCCCGAATGTCCGAGCTCCTCACCCTATCTCTAAGGCTGAGCCCGGCCACCCTACGGAGGAAACTCATTTCGGCCGCTTGTATCCGCGATCTCGTTCTTTCGGTCATTACCCAAAGCTCATGACCATAGGTGAGGATTGGGACGTAGATCGACCGGTAAATCGAGAGCCTGGCTTTCTGGCTCAGCTCCCTCTTCACCACGACAGATCGGCTCAGCGTCCGCATCACTGCAGACGCCGAACCAATCCGCCTGTCGATCTCCCGATCCCTCCTACCCTCACTCGTGAACAAGACCCCGAGATACTTAAACTCCTCCACTTGAGGTAGGACCTCTCTCCCGACCCGGAGTTGGCAAGCCGCCCTTTTCTGGTCGAGAACCATAGTCTCAGATTTGGAGGTGCTGATCCTCATCCCAGCCTCTTCACACTCGGCCGCGAACCTACCCAGCAAGAGCTGAAGGTCAGAGCTGGATGAAGCTAGGAGGACCACATCATCCACAAAAAGCAGAGGCGAGATTCTCCTGCCACCAAACTCGACACACTCCACACCACGACTGCGTCTAGAAATTCTGTCCATAAAAGTGATGAACAGAACCGGTGACAAAGGGCAGCCCTGGCGGAGTGCAACCCTCACTGGGAACAGGTCTGACTTACTACCGGCTATGCGGACCAAACTCACGCTCCTCTGGTAAAGGGACTGAATGGCCCTTAACAGAAGGCCACCCACCCCATACTGTTGCTTGAGAGCCAACAGATGTAAATAAAGTCCAACAGTGTGAAGAATGCAAAAAGATTTATTATAAGTTCACATTCACGTTTTTCAGGTTTTCAATAACAAAAAAAATAAAAAATTGCAAAACAGGACAGAATGATTATTATAATAATAAGTTAGCATTTTCTTTACAAAAATCCCCAAAACAGCTATTCTGCTGGTGGCAGGAGGACAGTCTGCACTTAACAAGGGAAGATGGTTTGCTGCTAAATGAAATAGCCAGTCGTAGGAGAGCCCTTCTAGCCAGTCTGAGGAAAGAAACACGGGACCTTCTTTGGACATCTTACGATTCCAAATGACTTGTCCGGCCAACATGGCGGTAGATTTTATGAGCTTTAAATCCTGAAAAGAAAAGCCCATATTGTGTGGAAGGGATCAATCCCACATTAAGTGGTGATTCAAAAACTGCAAAAGTGTAATTTGTTTGATTTGATTTAACCCTAAAACACTATTGTCGGGTGAATTTCAACCACACAATTCTTGTTATTTTCACTGTGCTGCTGCTGTCTGAGTTGCACGGGTCCTTGGGTAGCTTCAGGCTGCTCACTCATTAATGGTATGTTTGTATGTATTAGGGATGTAAGAAAATATTGATATGGCAGTATATCGTGATTTTTTTCCAGCGATATGACATCGATATTCAACAGCCGTGTTTCTAATTTTTGGAAGAATTTACATGCAAACGTTTGTGTATTTTCTTGTTGTTATTGGTGCAATTCAAACACTGACCGCTAGTTGGCACCAGTGTGCAGTGGGATTAGTTTCCACCATTGAAATGTAAATCCGTCTGTTATGGTTCAGATACCTCATGTTAAACATGTTTGGGCTGTTTATAGAATATTCCTACAATAAATTCAGTCAAAGAAATATTGATACTGAGTTTATCGCAATATATCGTGATTAGAGGTGTAACGGTACGCTAAAATCTTATTCGGTTCAGTTCAGTGTTTTAAAGAGTTTGGTTAGGTTCATTTTCGGTGTATTATTATATTTATTTAATAATATCTAAAGCGGCTCCTGTAGTGAGCAGAACCAGGTGTCATCGCAGGCTGCTGATCTAGCATGATGTCTTTAATTATTTCATACTTTATTTATGCAGCTATGAGTGTCACGTTCATACAGACAAGTGTTGTTTAACTGTTGATGCTCCATGTTTTTATTTCTGCAGCGAGCCTTAAAAACTCACCTCACACCGCCCAGAGTTTCTTCTTTAAAACTCGTATTCAATAACGAGCTTCCTCCGCGCCGTGTTTTTCCTTGTAGGATGAAAACTTAACAGCAATTGTCAACCATTCGGCAGACATGTTTTACATTTTGCCTGCAGTGTGAGGGAAGGGAGGGAGGGAGGGGCGACGCTCCGTTCAGCGTCTCAACAGGCTCCAGTAGCAGCGACAGCCAGCTGGTTTGATCCGCTCTAAAAGACGTTGATCAGAATTTGTAGATCACATTTTTTAAACAGAGATCAGGCACGTGCAGCCATCATGCGTCACTCAATACAGCGTCCGTGCAGAAATTTGCCTAGGAACTTTTATTTGCTGCTCTTAAATCACGCAAATAAAAATTCACTATTTAATGGAAAATGAACCGAAACGGTACGCAAGTGGACCGAACCGAGACGGTTCAACCCCCCCCCCCCCGTGAACTGTTACACCCCTAATGGTGATACATTGTATCGTCTCCCCTGTATTGTGATACGTATCGTATCGCCTGAATTTCACCAATACACATCCCTAGTATGTATGTGTATGTTCACGTTATTAAAGACTCACCTATAGGTCCATGTCAAGAGGATTAAAAAAATTAATAAGAAAAAGTGGTAAAAACTTAATTTCACATATCAGAGTAAAACATTACAGAGCAGGGGTTGTCAAAGACAAGATTGTTGTTTTTAGAGTCCATTAATCTACATATACAACTTCCATAGATGGGCATTGTCCATAGGTGTACAATGTTCTTTAAAATTGCAGTTTTACAGATACAGAGCACATACTAAAGTTACGTATCAGCATCTTAGCTTGTGCATAGTAAACAGCACTGTCTGTCTCTATTGCCCAGCCCACATTAGTCTAACTACATTGACCAGCTGATCATATTTTTTTTTGCCAAAAACTGCAACACCATCAGGTATTCTGCCACAAACTATAATCGGCCTCAGGTCAGTGGTAGACTCACCTGCTCCATGGAAGTTCTCATGCATACTGTTCTCCTCCCACAGCCTGGACACCTCTAGATTCAACTGCTCCATTCTGCTGAAAAGAGCAGAGGCGTCCATTTTTGCCAAATCCCACTGGTGGCAGTTCATCCAAGTAGTTTGACACAAATCTGGGTATCTTGTTGCCGCATTCATCAAGCTCCTTGAGGCTTTGATGTTAACATTCTTTTGAGGACCTTAATGTGTGTTGCACCGTATTGATGTCGTGCACATCTCAAACAGCCCGCTTAGACTCTTCAGTCCACTCGGATGAGAAATAGTTTGAGGCCAATAAAATGACCTCATCCTGAGAAAGAGTTCTCTTGATAAAAAGTTCAGCTGCTCAATCTCAAATATCACTTTGCCATCTATGGTTTGATAGGTAAAATTCAGAGATTAGAACCGATAATTGCAGCACCTCCAGGCTCTGGCACACTGGCAGCCATCTTTTCGGAAATGAAATAGCAAATGTTTTTCTCTGTCGAATATAAGACATTTGTTCTCTCCTCCCATCTATGGTTTTGTCCAGAGGCATGCGTTTGGGTTATTTTGACCTGACGTTGGTGATAGAGAGTAACATATTTTACAAGTGGAATTTAGTGATGCAGTAGGCTGTGCTTTCAGCAGACAAGGCTCACATGTCCCAGGAATGGGTGGATCGGAAATCAAGTTCCCAGCTTCATTTTTGTGTTTTTGGAACATTCTCATTGAAGATTACCTGGCTTTTCAGTCAGTTTGCTGTCTTTTTAAATGTTCCCCCATGGTTCTTATATAAATTTTGTGATATTTATTGTAGTGATACATCGATATGAAATTTTTGGGCCAATTCCGATATTAAGATCACTCTTATGGCCGAAAACCGATATTTGCCGATTCCGATATACTGACGTTAATTCTTCTAAAATCAGCAGACTTTGTATAGAATGAAAATTATTAAAGTTGAATTTACGTTATTATGTACACACAACACGCACATTTACACTTCTGACATGATTACAATCACGGTTCGCATGACTTCACAATTACATGTTATTCCCCTCACCCTCTGAAACAAACAAACAAGTGGAGACGAGATGGAAAAAATATCGGTTGTTAATATCGACCCGATTTTATTTTTGGAACCGATACCGATATGTAAAAAAAAAAAAAAAGGGACCAACATCGGCCGATACCGATGTTGATGCCGAAATATATATTGTCCATCCCAAATTTATTGTATTTTGGATTTATTGTATAGTGTAGTACTTTTACATAAATTGATGAAAACTGTATTTTTTCTGGGATTATATCGGGTAAAATATACTCAACAGTAGTGATGGTGTTACTTCATTGTTAGTGTTCTTGGCTTAAAGGGACTATATCATGTAAAATACAGTTTTTGGAGATTTTGACCAAGTGAAATTGTTCTTTCCTCACGAAAAACACCCCAAAGCAATTTGTGGCATCACACATGTATTTTTCTGTCTAAAATGCAAATCCTCTGCTGGTCTGCTAAGCTGTTACAGATGCCTGGATGGGGCATGTTTGCTTCATGAAGCCCCATTCCTCCCCTGGACTATAAACACTAACACCCAGTCTCTCAAAGTAGCTAGCAGGGAGTTTAATGCCCACAGTTGTGAAGAAGTGATTTCTAATCTAATCTGCACTTTAAATGATGCCTAGAACCCCAAAATGCATTTTTGGCTGCGAGAGGATCCCTGTGCAGTCTTCCTGAAGAATTGACAGAAATAGTTGAATTTATTTTCAGGAGCTCTAAAAAAACCGAGCCAGGATGTGACCGTGATTCCACAGACTGCTTGTTATTCACCGCCCGCACCGGAGTGGGTTTTTTAGACAGGTCAAATGTTACAGCTACCCAATGGATAGGCCAGAGCAAATGAAAACTAAATATCGGCCTGCTCCATGGAAGTTCTCATGCATACTGTTCTCCTCCCACCGCCTGGACACCTCTAGATTCAACTGCTCCATTCTGCTGAGTAGAGCAGAGGCGTCCATTTGTATATATATGTTATTATATGCATTTTAAAAATGCGATGAGTCACTCTGAGGTTTATGTGCACACTGAAGATTGTGCCCAAATACAGAGTTTTACTGGGATTCAAACATTGATTTATGTTGCTCAGCAGTGTCAGACTCTGAAACGCAGTTAAAGCCATTAGGCTCAGCTGTTTGAAACGTAGATAACTGTCATTTTCTTAGTCCTTAACATTATGAAGATCATAACTAACTGTTCTGTGTCAGGTTCTGGTGGAGGTGGCACGGACTCTGGGAGTCAAGTGCCACGTACGAGGGACCATGCTGACTATCGAGGGGCCTCGGTTCTCCTCGCGAGCAGAAAGCCTGATGTTTCGTCAGTGGGGTGCTGATGTCATCAATATGACCACCGTGCCAGAGGTGGTGCTAGCTAAAGAGGCTGGCTTGTGCTATGCCAGTATTGCCATGGCAACAGACTATGATTGCTGGAAGGAGCACGAAGAGGCGGTGAGTCAGTCTCCAGCTAGAAGTCTTTATTATTAACGGCGTTTAAACTTTCCAGAGTTGAGTGAAGATGGTGACTGGAACCTGGTTGCTAATCCTAAATCGTTCCAATAACTCCTGTTATGTTAATGTTTGTTATTGTTATTTTCCATCCGCCTCGTTCCCTATGACTCACGTTCATGGGTTTTTTATCTGGTCAAATAAAGGTTTAATAATAAGAAGCAACAAAAAAACAAAAAACAAAGAGTTTAACATTTAACTGGCCTTATTGGAAGACCAAATGATTCCAGGTGAGAAGATGTTGGCTTGTGTCAACGTATCAGATATGGAGATGGAGTACACCTAAATCCCAGAAATATGTGATAAAATGCAGTAACAGGGAGCTAAGCCCATCTACTTCTGGACCATGGGTCCCCGGAAGAAGGAAAAAAATGAACGCAAGTCAGCGGGGCAAAAACCGCTATTTTCTTATCCCGCTTGTTATGTGCCATGGATTTCACATATGATGTCCGTGAATTTTAAAGAATCTTTTCGAAGAGAAAGAACGTGCTTATTTTCGAATGAGGGGAACACTATTTTAGGTTTTGTGTGAAAATAAGTCCAGGACTACAAATGCGCATCACGAAAGTGACATCATCGAACCAGACTTGGAGAAAACAGAAGGACAATTGTTGTAAGTTCAGCTAAATTCAAATCCTTCCTTCAGGACGAAAGAACCACCATGAATCTGGCCGTTTGGTAAGTAGCAGCTACGCTAGGGGAGAAGAGATTCTGTGGTGATGTTACGTATGCGACATGCCGATGTAGTCATGCTAATTACGAACTTTTACAAGCTGATAAATCTCAATGTACGTGACTGGCGTGATGTAAACACCCATCATTACTTTTCATTTAAATTGAAGTACAACATATGTGTGATTCAGGGTGTGAGGCAAAGCAGATTAGAAAATAGATCTTCCTTGCATTCGTTTTTTGTTCTTCCGGGGACTCGTGAGCCGACCAGAAAGGGTTCCTATATGACCTCATAACAAAAAACTGTGGGCAGATGTTAGTTATGTAAATCAGGTTGTAACATGAGGAAGGGTTGAAGCTGTCAAAGAGACCCAGAGTGACTGTTCACATGAGTCAAATCATTCCTGAGTGAACGCCATCAGTGGTCACCTTTCAGAGACCTGCTGACTATCAATGAGATCCAGATAAACAAATATGTGACTCTTCTGCCAGGCTGAGCAATAAAACAATCCATTTACAATTATTTTCTCATATCTCTCAGGTGTTGATATGATTTTACGACATGTAAAAGCAGTAACTACTGGCCTGAGTGTCACGTCTGCAGTTCTGGTAGCTGAAAATAGTTTTACACCAGATTTTCTATTGGTAACAAATTATCAGAAGTCGGAGCTCATAGTGACACAAAAAGTATCTGGTTGCTGAAGGAATTGTAGTCTGGCAGGAACTCTGGATATTGGACTTGATAAACTGTGTGTGGGCGAATTTTGGCGAATTTGTCACAGATCCAGCGCTGCTCAAAGCTCTACTTCCGAGTTCCTGCAGCTGACCTCTTCCCCCTCCTGTTGCAGACTTCTCACCACATCCTTCAGCCCCCGCTCCCTCATTCACTCCACATCAGCCTCGTACTGCCTCTCCCTGTTCACCCCTCTGACTCCACACACACACACCCCCAGCCAGCTGAGCCTGCCAGCCTCCGGTGCAAACCCTGCCAGAGGAGGTTGAGTCAGTCTGAGTCATCGGCTTTATCGTCCTCATTCTAACAAACACCACAGAAATAAACCAGGGCTCATTAGGCAGGACAGATGAAGGTTAAACAAGGTAAACACACAATGGATAAAACACAAAATATCTGCAGATCCACAACACAAACACACACATTTACACTGGGAGCTTTAAAACAGTGAAACGACAAGTGTTCTTGTTATATTTCCTCCACTTTTTTTTAGAGCTGTCAGCTAGCACAGCGGTGCATTTTCACATGCTCACTAATTTACCAGTTCCCAAACAGCAAAGCAAACACATTTATTATCTGATCGACTGTTGGTTTATTAATGTTCTCACTCATTCATCTCCCTTCTCCTCTAACTCTGCCACAGCTCCACTGACTGAGCATGCGGGCTTTAAACACAGCAGCCAGTTTACGTGGACGAGGCGCTGCAGCATAATGGCTGCATGAAGCTGGACAAAGGAACACTTTCGTTTTTGTTTTCTGATAATGGTGCATAAAGTGTTGTTATCTGTTTTAACGTTGTTGCAGGCCCACACTGCAAGATAACACAGATTATTATGGCTGTGAAAAGCAATAAAGCGTCATACCTATTGCAGCAGAGCAACACAGTCGTATGAAAGGCCGGTGGACACACTCAGCCCAGCTGGTGGCTGCTGCTCCTGAAACCCTAACCCCGGCTTTCCACAGGAGCCGTCAGCAGCACGTTACTGCAGCAGCACGTCATAGCTGCTGATAGGAACCGCTGTGGTCAACAGAACCTTTTCCACTGGAGCCGTCAGCAGCGCGTTACTGCAGCAGTCGCGTAAGCTGCTGCTTGGCCCTTCCCACGAGACGCGAAGCAGCATGGAGCAGCTGTCACCGACCGAGCAAGAAGTCACACGAGTGACTTCGTCAGTAAACACAACAACAAGCAGGAGAAAACTACAACATGGTTTGTGTTTTATGTTCTGTCCGTTTCATAATCGCCAATACGGACCTGAAAAACAAAGGAGACCGCTAGCTAGGTGATAACTTCTCACGGGGACGCACAGTTAGTAACCTTTTTAAAAGTAAAGCAACCGGAAGGCAGTACGTTCTTTATTCTGAAAATCTCGGGAGCTTCTCTCCATTTCCGTGTCCGATTTCCTGTCTTTCCGTCTCCAAAAATGTCGAACTTGACCCGTTTCAGAGGCGTCGCGCGTAGAAATTAGAACCGGCGCGTAAAGGCCGCGACATGCTGCTCCTGAGACGCGGCCGACTCGCGCTGCTGACGGCTCCAGGGTTACCCCGGCTTTCCACTGGAGCCGTCAGCAGCACGTCAGCAGCGCGAGTCGGCCGCGTCTCAGGAGCAGCGTGTCGCGGCCTTTACGCGCCGGTTCTAATTTCTACGCGCGACGCCTCTGAAACGGGTCAAGTTCGACATTTTTGGGGACGGAAAGACAGGAAATCGGACACGGAAATGGAGAGAAGCTCCCGAGATTTTCAGAATAAAGAACGTACTGCCTTCCGGTTGCTTTACTTTTAAAAAGGTTACTAACTGTGCGTCCCCGTGAGAAGTTATCACCTAGCTAGCGGTCTCCTTTGTTTTTCAGGTCCGTATTGGTGATTATAAAACGAACAGAACATAAAACACAAACCATGTTGTAGTTTTCTCCTGCTTGTTGTTGTGTTTACTGACGAAGTCACTCGTGTGACTTCGTGCTCGGTCGGTGACAGCTGCTCCCCTGCTGCTTCGCGTCTCGTGGGAAGGGCCAAGCAGCAGCTTACGCGAGCAAGACGTGCTGCTGCAGTAACGTGCTGCTGACGGCTCCGGTGGAAAGCAGGGGTAGTCCTACTGCTGTGTGTGTTTTATTATGTTATGGTGCAGTTTCTGTTATTTATATGTGATAATAGCTTTCACACATTTATGCAAGCTAATATTAATACTATTATAGTCTTTTTCAAAAATATTTTTAAAGAGCAGGATTTGTTTTTCTTAGTAAGTTAAAAGACTCACGAGCTTTATTCACACAGAAGATAAACGTGATCATTTCAGCCAGAATCGTGGTGTGCTTCACAGGAAGAAGGTTGTGAAATAAAACGGTGGAAGTTGCAGCTCAAAAGAACTGCACCTCTTCACATCAGCAGACCCTTAAGGTCATAGGTGGGGGAAGGAGGAAGACCTCATCAGGCAACAGCAGAGATGAGTAATGAACTGGTTTCCTCCTCCAGCCAGACGCCCACCTGATCCTCCAGGCTGGGAGCGCTTGGCGTTGTCACTTCCATGAAGTGATTTGTAAAGCACCCTTTTGTCTTGCTCTTCTCTTTGAGCCGACCGGGGCTAATGCAGCTCCTATAGTCAGGACACTCGGACTCGTCCATCAGGGCGGGGTGGCGAATCAAGGAGGCAAAACAATTATAGAAAAGATGGATTTAATCAGAAATTCAGAGCGCTCATTAGGGAAGCAAAATTAGCATTGTTGCAATATTGTCTCTTTTATCCATCTTCTAGGTCTGTGTTGATAATGTGTTGAAGACAATGAAGGAAAATGCAAACAAGGCGAGTAGCATCCTGCTAACAGCAATACCACAGATCAGTCAGATGGACTGGACCCAGACCACCAAGAACCTGAAAGTATGTTCATCTAAAACCCGCATCTCCTTTTATTATTTGTTTTTGTTTCCAACTGTTCCTCAGAAATGATTTTAAAATAATTACATCTGTTTACTTCTCCTTCGGTCTTTCAGAGCGTTTTGCTGAAGAGAAAAAGCACTTCCTGAACAACTTTCATATCCCTAAACGTGGTTTTGTTTGCATGATATAGAAAATAAGCAGTTTTCCTCTCTTTTCAGTCAATGGCTCAATCTTCAGTAATGCTCCCAAAACACTGAAGTTAGCGACTGCAGCAGAAAAAGGAAACAACGACCAGACACCACCTTCAGATCAACGAGCCTGATTCTGAATCTGCGTGTGGATCCGTCAGCAGTGAATCATGGAAGTGCCTGACTTAACGAACACGCCGTTCATCCAGCTGCAGGATTAGACGTCAGCCATATAAGGAACTGATTCATATAGACCACTCTATCTCCTCTGCTCACATATACTCCCTCACTGTCTTTTTTCCAGTAAAACACTTTAAAGTTACACTTGTTTGCTCTAATGTTGTATGAAGTTAATACACATAGAAAATATTGATCATTTCAGTTCATGCAGGTTGTAAACACACAATTTACCGTCATTCCGACTCGACTTTAGATGTTTAAATGCCTGAACACGCTTTATGGGGGAGTTCCTAATACTGGCAATGTTTCTCTGCTTTTGTGATCACTTTTTTATATTTTATTAGGGGGAGAAAAAAAGCTATTTTTGCTCAAAAGCAGTTACAAGTGAAAGAAAATAGTGTTTTATTTTAGCTGCTGCTGCACTGATTGCAAATTTGTTAGAGGACTTGAGAAGCATATGTATTTATAATCACCCACTTAAATGCACCTAAACATTGCATTTTATGGGCTCTGGTCTTGTAATGAAACTGGCACGTCATCCAGGCCACTAAGTTAGTGTCTCCTGTTCCGTTTCGTTTGTAGTCTCATTGCCCTGCATGTTGCACAATGGTTGCTTCTGTTTACTCTCTTTTCTTGTTCCTTTTTAAGAATAAAGTTTAAATGAGTCATGTGTTGTTCATTCATTGTGTTCAGAGAATTGAGGTCATGACCTCTGCTATAATAGCTAATTAGTTTTTCATTTGTGCTGTTTAATGAATAACTTTCAGATTATTACTACTATGATAAAAGATGGTTTCAATTTCTGGTAAAAAAAAATGTAACAGGCAAGTGTTCAGTGGGAGCTTTAGGGGATTTTCTTTAGTTAAATAACGATTTGATTAAACCGGAATGCAGCGAGAACAGCTGAGACATTTTTGGTCCTAAACCAGTTTCTTCTATGTTGCAGCAATAAAATAAAAACGTGTAAATCAATGTTTTTCTAGACCTTATAGGTGGCTGAAACTAATTAAATCCATTTAGTTAAAACTATAATTTACAGCTTTATTTCACCAACAAAAATATATAATTACTATGTTTAACGTTTAATTATATTTCTTATTTTATCTTTATTTCTTATAGACTCAACAAGGGGGAAAATCTCTTCATTCTCTCAAATAAAATGTCAAAACCAAAATAAAACAGCAGCTTCAACATTTCCAGTGACTTTTTTATCCCGTTAATCTGTAACCTCTAAACAGGGTAATATAGGGAAAAAACTTTTATTAAAGTGCGCAATTACACAAATAATAATGCACCTAACATGAACTTCAGAAATTTAACACATTTAAACATGTATTTAAATTATTTTTGGTTAAATATCTGACATGAAAACTGAAATCTTTATAATCCGCGACATAAATTATCCACAAAGGAGAGTGGAGCCACATCCTTATTGGTTTTAAAGTTCATAATCACCACGAACACATTTTTGTTAAATAGAATAAAACAAATAAATACTGATTGTGTAAAAAGCGGATTCTGTCCCAGGCTGTCGGGCCCGCTCGGGCCTTTTCGGCTCCTTATTCAGAACCAGCTAGAATAAATAAAGCCAATAAGGGCCGATAATTATTTCAGAGTCTCCAGGAAAGCAACGACCTCCGCGTGGCCGTTCTCCCTGGCCAGATCCACCGGGAGACGGCTTTGATTGTCCCGGGCCTGCGGGTCAGCCTGAGCGGCCACCAGCAGCCGCACCATGTCCACAAACCCGGTCCGGGCCGCGTCGTGCAACGGGGTGGTCCTGGTGCTCCTGTCCGCCACGTTCGGATCCGCTCCGTGCTGCAGCAGCGCCTGGGCCACCGGCCAGCTCCCCATCATCATCACCTTCATCAGAACAGCGGCGTTAGTCTCATTATTCTTATTTCTACGGTGGAATAAACACTGTATGAGCCATGCAAAAGCGCATATTACTCAGAAACAAGTGGAACGTTTAACATAATAATAACAAGTAAAATAATTTCTTTTTTTCTAAAATTACAAATTCTGCACGGATTTGTGAGTCTGAGCCAATATTTGTTATAAAGCAACAAACTTACAACTTAAATTTGCGACATTTTCTCCGAATGTACAAACTGCGTTTTTGCCATCGCCATATATACGGGTTTTTGCCCAATTTAATATGGAAAAAGTAGAATTTGACTTTGTTTTAACAGAAACAGATTTGAAATGAAAAACTGATCGTTTTTTATTTATTTAAATAATTTCAATAAAGGCTGTAGGTTTGGAGCCAATAAACTCGTTTTTCTTATAACGTCCAGAACCGGCTCGGTCCAGAATTAGCTTCACGTGAAACATTCTTGGGAAAAAGGAAATGTGTAATAACCTGCGTTATAACCACTAGACTCCATTATATAGTTTTAATTTTACTTTAACATAACAGTAATATGAATGACGTTACTATCCAGATAAACAGCCTTGTTATGCTAATCTGAGTTTGGCCTCGTTTGTAAAACGTTAATAGTGTCGCGTGCTCCTTCAATTTCGACACGGAGTTTCGTTTCTTTTAGCTCGAATCGTTTAAAGGCAACTAATTGCCTTTTGTTATTTCGTAATAAAAATAAAGCAATAAGAAATAAAATTAAATATGAACTTTTAATTCAACAAAAGTCAAACGAGTCGCGCGGCACGCGCCGTGTTTAAAGCCCCAACAGCGTCCGCTGAGACAAGCTAATCCCGTTCATCAGGGAGATTTATCTGCCGAGACGCATCTGGAAGCACCGACTGACCTGCACAGCTGTTCGCCCAAAACGGTTCACCCCGTTCACCGCAGCTCCTCTCCGCAGAAGCGACTCCACATCGGCCGTGTTTCCTTTCGCCGCAGCAGTCGTCAGATCGTCCTGGAGAGTCATCATGGTCATGTCCACACAGAGATCCGGAGCGGTGACAGGTAGCCAGCTGCCTGCCGGGGATGCTTGCCTTCGAGATGCGACCGCTCAGAAACAAACGTCAGAACTCTCATTAAAAGTAATTATTCGGAGATTTTGTGGAGTTGTTCGGTCTCCGGTTTGGCCCCAAACCCTCAAGGCTCGACCCTTCGTGGTGAACGCCGCTGGTCTGAGTTTGGGTCCGTGTTTATGTCTGCTCGGGTTCGGCGTCAGTCCCGGGTAGCTGCCTGGGCTTGTTTTGAGAAATGAATGGGTGGCGTCATCGTCGGCCGATCATACGCATGCGCAAAGAATCCTCATCCAAATACGTAGCAAACATTCCCGTGGATGGAAACTCCATTCTATTGGCTTACAGCAAAAGTACACTGGCCAATGAGCAAGCAGTTAAGTAAAAAAAAAAGAATAAATTAAAAAAATCTTACTTTTAGACAATTTATTAACTGAGCATCTGTGCTATGAATTAGTACCACATTACAGTAAAGCTCTGCCGATCTATTGTTAATCTGTAACTCAAATACAACATTAGAAAGTGTTTATTATGCAATAATTAGGGGTGAAAAAGAGAAAAATGTTCAGTTTATTGCAAAAATAGTAAGCCAAACGTGTTCTCTGTCTCGACATTTGTTAATGAATAATAAACATTGTTGAATTAAAATAATTCATATGAATTAGCTATTTATATGGGGATCCTTATTGTAAATTGGTACTGACTTAATTGCAGTGGCTCATTTCTTTTTCCTACTTTTTCCTTCATTGTATTTCAAAGGAAAACATCTCAGGATTTGCTCAAGACGTTTCATAACAAATGACCTAATAAATGTTTTGGTTCAAATGCTAAATCTAAGTAAGAAGCAAGAATTGTCAAATTTGGTCCAGGTCATTCCTGTTTCTTTCTCTGGATCTTGGAAACCTCGACCTGAGTTATAATTTCAGACTGAGCATTTCTAGATTCCTGGTTAAAGGGCACGGATTACCATTCCCACCCTCCGATGTCCCACTAGCTCCCAATAAAAATGAGAATCGCGATGATTCACCGCAAACAGCTGAAGATCCTCCCAATGTCTGCTCCATCCTTCCAGTCATTTGAATACAGCGCCTCCCAGCTCTCTGGCCCCACCCCTACCATCACCTGCAGTGTCTACCGACCTCCTAAATCAAACAAGGACTTTATGGGTGATTTTTCTGCCCTCCTCACTCATCTATTCCTGCTCTCTCCCAATATCATAATTCTTGGAGATTTCAATATTCATATTGATAATGGAAATATCCCCCTGACCAGAGACTTCCTTTCCGTCCTGGATAATTTTGGTCTCCAACAGTACATCAGCTTTCCCACCCACTGTAAAGGTCACATTTTGGACCTGGCCTGCTGCTCTGGGGTGACCCCCTCTGGTTTGAAAGCAGAGTTATTCCCCCTCTCTGACCATAAACTCATCTCCTTCACTGTAAACCTACCCTTGGACAAAATCCCCACTACTAGGATCCTTCAGGAACATCAAGGACATTAACACTGATTCTTTCTCCGCTGCTATCCGGGACCTTCCTCAGCCGCATGGCCCCATGTCTCCTGATGGCCTGGTTTCCCATTACAACCACTACCTCTCTGACCTTTTGAATTCAACTGCTCCTGAAAAACACTGTACTGTCTCCTTTTCCCACTCAGCCCCATGGTTCACTCCTGCTCTTCGCCATCTAAAAGTAAAAGGACAACTTGAGCGCCCCTACAAAAAAACTGGTCACTCGGTTCATGAAGAAATGTACAAAAATCACGTCCTTTTCTACAAAGAATCTATCAGCGCTACTAAAAGCTCCTATTATTCTGCTCTAATCTGTTCAAACTCAAATCTTAGGTCTCTTTTTTCTCTTCTCAACAATGTTACCCGCCCCCCAGACTCACTTCCTTCTTTCCTTTACTCTGATTACTTCTGTAATTCAATTTCGTCTTTTTTCGATCAAAAAATCTCCACCATCCACCAACAGCTGGACACCAAACAATCTACTTCCTTTCCAATAGAAC
Organism: Nothobranchius furzeri; assembly: GCF_043380555.1. NCBI lineage: Eukaryota > Metazoa > Chordata > Actinopteri > Cyprinodontiformes > Nothobranchiidae > Nothobranchius > Nothobranchius furzeri. Next base: position 80,937,252 of record NC_091746.1, on the reverse strand, counting down.
TCCATCTTTCCTCTCTGCCTCCCATTTATCCTCTTTCAGCTTTTTCGATTCCCTCCATCACTGATATTTCTGACCTGATTCACAAGTCCAAACCCTCCTCCTGCAGACTTGACCCTCTTCCCACTTCTCTCGTCAAAGCCTGTCTCCCTTCCTTACTCCCTTTAATCTCATCTATAATCTATTCTTCTCTCACAGCTGGTTCTGTTCCCTCGGCATTCTAAACAGCTTCTGTCACACCTATTCTAAAAAAGCCTGGCTCTGATCCCAATAACTTCAATAACCTTCGATCCATCTCTAATTTACCTTTCATCTCTAAAGTCCTTGAGAAAGTTGTTGCTTCTCAGCTCATCTCCCACCCCAATCATAACAACCTTTTTGAACAGTTCCAGTCTGGTTTTCGCCCTCGACACAGCACAGAAACAGCTCTTGTTAAAATCACAAATGACCTTCTCGTGGCAGCTGACTCCGGTTTTCTTTCTCATCCTTCTTGATCTTAGAGCAGCTTTCGACTGGTTCATCCAGAACTGACTATACAGCTGACAATTCACAGCATGGCAGCCACAAGTCAGCTGTGACAAACCAAGTTAAAAGTATAAGCTGAGTAGGATTTTGCTGAGGCGATTAAATTCTTACAACGGTCAGCTGGTCAAATTCTCAACGTGGCGTTCCTGATGATTTGTGGGTTTAGTCGGAACAGTGGACCAGTGCATCGGTCTTTCACTGAAGGACCTGAATGCCTGCATTCAGAGAAACAGCAGTTATTGTGTGGGAGTCATGGTTGCAGAGTATTTACATGAAAGCAAATAAAATGAGTTTCGTTAGAACACTGGACCAGTGCTTCACCTGCGGAACATGTCTGAGTCAAACCCACATTAGCTTTCTCATGGGGTGGACATTCAGCATGGGAAGTGTGACCCCGGGGAAATCGTTGGCTCTCCTGATGGTTTACTATCTCAAGCCCAGTTCACATGACAGGCGTTTTAAAATGACGACAAATTTCCAAAGCATTAGAGACCACACACATGGTGGAAAAAAAACACAACTAATATACCTGCTTTGGTTCTGTAGTGAGTAGCCATTTGTTAAAAACTACACACAACACACAAACCGATTTCATTCCCGCTCACACGGGAATTCTTGCGACACAAAACATGACCTCAAAGTAAACAAACATGGAGGAGGAGTGTAATGCCGCTTCTGTCCGGTTTTTCTCCAAGAAATCCAGACCAAGTCAATCCAAGCTTGGATGTTTCATCAGAGTGGTCCTGGTGTTCTGAGCGAAGTTGAACTGGGAGGTGCACGTCTGTGGGGGAATGTGAAGCGGGCAGTACAAGGAAAGCTGCTGCTTTTTGCTGGCTGGTCTCGAATTACAAATGCCGACGCAGACTTGGCAACCCCACAAGCTCAAATAGGGCTTGGGATCAATGTGGCCGATATATTGATATAGGAGTGAAAACAAACAGTACAACACAGAGAAGCAAATTTGGGAGAAAGGAAGTGATCAACAACATGTTAAAATCCCAAAAAGGATGCAGAATATACAGGGGATACGTTAAATAGGGGAGTCAGGGACCGGGATGTTGACAAAATGAGCATTAAAAACGGTTTGGGTCCATTTGAAAGATCCAAGACTGGAACAACGGGAACAACTTGTTGCCGGCGCAGCTCTGCATAACCAACATTTTGGGCCAACTTGTTTGTGGTGTGAGCGGATGTAAACGTCCGGATGAGAGGTATACGTTTCATTTGCTGGTTTTTCTAGTAAAACAATCAAAATTGTCATCTCATAGAACAAGTGTAGCAGAACAAGTTGTGTTGTGTGTCAGTGCGCCTGCACTAGCCTACCGGTATATGTGTGTAGCCTATGTGTGTGTGTTGTGTGTGCATGTTGCAGTTGAAGGAAAGAAACGATGTATAAAAAAACATACACCATCTGTAACTTACCAGAAGGAAAATACTCCTGAAGGTGATGTTTGGTCGCCTCACAGCTGTGAGCCAAGTGGACTGGCGAGACTTTATGTCAGATACTCCATGGCTTTACCTCCAAGCAGGAAAACTGTGAAAAGTTAGCTCGTTTTCCACCTTTATTCCCCTGGCGATCATGTGTTGCACCCACAACACAGCAACGATTTACCAAAGTTGCCTAATATAATCGATCAAAAATGAATGATAGTTTAAATGAAGCCGCAAGACCGAGACTGAGCACGCTGTTGTCTGGAGTGACAAGCAACAAGTGAGGACTCAAAAGGTGGTGATGACAACACAATCCCAAGCCCTGAACTGGATAGATTTTAGAACTAATTTGTGTAACGAATTGAGGGATGAGCAATTCTGGCTCAACAGAGCCGTAGTGGTATACGCAAAGCCAGCTATTCAATTCAATTCAAATCAAAAATACTTTATTAATCCCAGAGGGAAATTGATAGCTGTAGTAGTTTAGACTAATAATAATAATCAAGTCATCAAAGAGTTGTTGTATATTACAATGGCTGTTGGCAGGAAGGATCTCCAGTGGCGGTCAGTGTTGCAGCCAAACGGAAGAAGCCTCTGACTGAAGACACTCTTCCATTGTCGGACAGTCTTGTGAAGAGAATGCTCAGGGTTGTCCATCATTTTCTTGATTCTCTGGAGAATCCTTCTTTGCATTTTCTCCTCCAGCGGTTCCAAAACTGCCGATACTCTGGCTGAGTCCTTGAAAGGGCTTGGAGTTCTTCCATCTTGTTGGCCAGTGATCTCACATCGCCCATTATGATCGATGGAAGAGATGGTTTGAATTTCCTCTCTCTGTCTCCGTTTTGCTCCCGCTCTGCATCCACACTTCTTGCGTTTTAGCTCATTTGGGACTTGTGGCTTCAGTTGAGGTATTATTTCAGCCTTTCCGATGTTAATCAGCTGCTCCCGATTGTAAACCAGACTGTTGCCATGGTTACACATCATAACAAATGCTCAAAAAGTGAGAAAAGCTAAAAAAATAGCAGTAAAAATCCTCCAAGTTTCACAGCACCAGAAACAGAAAAGTAAAATGTCCCAAAAATACTGTTTCCTTGAGAAACTAGAAGAAAAAATACCCAAGAAAAGGTAAAACTTACATATAGTCAACAGAGCTACTCCAACATGCAGCCGCCCAGAGCAGCACAGTTCCAGAAGAAAGCTGAACATGAAAATGGGGTGGGGGGTGGTAGGAAAATCACATTTTTGTGAGTGAAAATGAACAAAGCTTGTTTGCAATTGATGGCTCACGTTAGTGGGAGTGTTTTGTAGTATAGCAGATTAGTATTAGCAGATTAGCGTTAGCTTCTGATAGGAAACAGACGGTGAAACTCTAGGATTAGAAAATCCTGACAGATCTACATCACCCTGTCAATAACATTCCTGGACTCACCCATCTGGACTCACGGCGGGGAAGGCTGTTGTTGGTTTAGCGTCCAGGAAACAGCAGAGAACGTTACAGCTAGTAGAAGCTAACCGTTAGCATTAGCAACTCCACTACACAGCTAGCCGCTAACTCTGAAGAAGACTGCAGAAGTGGTCAAAACTGTAGGTAATAGTTTTAGTTGTGGGGTGTATTATTTTATGATTCAACCAGTTTTTTTTAACAATTCAGTTCAATTCAATTCAAAAATACTTTATTAATCCCAGAGGGAAATTGATTGCTGTAGTAGCTCAGAATAATAATAATAATCGAGTCATCAAAGAGTTGTTGTATATTACAACGGCTGTTGGCAGGAAGGATCTCCAGTAGCGGTCAGTGTTGCAGCCAAACTGAAGAAGCCTCTGACTGAAGACACTCTTCCGTTGTCGGACAGTCTTGTGAAGAGAATGCTCAGGGTTGTCCATCATTTTCTTGATTCTCTGGAGAATCCTTCTTTGCATTATCTCCTCCAGTGGTTCCACAGTCGTCCCCAGAACAGAACCAGCCTTTTTTATTAGGCTGTTGAGCCTTTTCAGGTCCCTGCTTCTGATGCTGCTACCCCAACAGACGATGGCTGAAGAGATTACACTCTCAACAACAGACTTGTAGAAGATCTGCAGCATCTTCCTACAGACACTGAAGGACCTAAGCGTCCTCAAGAAGTGCAGTCTGCTGTGTCCCTTCTTGTAAACGGTTTGGCTGTTCTTTCTCCAGTCCAGTCTGTTGTCCAGGTGAACTCCAAGGTATTTGTATTCCTCAACCACCTCCACTTCTTCTCCCATGATGGAAACAGTGTTTGACTCCACCCTGTTTCTTCTGAAGTCTAAAATCATCTCCTTTGTTTTGTTCACGTTCAAGGTCAGATGACTGTTTCCACACCATGCCACAAAGCGCTCCACCAGCTCTCTGTACTCAGCTTCCTGTCCATCTCTGATACACCCGACAACTGCAGAGTCATCTGAGTATTTCTGTAGATGACAGGTCTCTGATTTATACTGGAAGTCTGAGGTGTACAGGGAGAAAAGGAATGGTGAGAGTACAGCCCCCTGTGGTGCTCCAATGTTACTGATCGCCTGGTTTGATGTGCAGTTCTTCAGCCTCACAAACTGTGGTCTGTTTGTCAGCTAGTCTTTAATCCAGGCGATAGTTGAGGCCCCCACCTGTGTCTTCTGGAGTTTCTGGCAAAGTACATCAGGCTGGATTGTGTTAAATGCACTGGAGAAATCAAAGAACATGACGCTCACAGTGCTGTCTGCTTTGTCCAGATGACAGTGGGTTGGTTGAAGCAGCTGGATGATGGCATCTTCAACTCCAACTCCATGGCGATAAGCAAACTGCAGTGGGTCCTGATATGGTGGACCAACAGGAGTCTCTCCAGGACCTTCATGATGTGGGATATCAGGGCAACCGGTCTGTAGTCGTCATTGACTGATGGGAGAGTTTTCTTTGGAACTGGAACAAGGCAGGATTTCTTCCACAGGACTGGAACCTTCTCCTAGGTCAGGCTGAGGTTGAAGAGGTGCTGCAAAATGATATAATCAGGAGGTTTGTGAATCTGCAAGACCTGTCCACAAAAAAAAAAAAATATATATATATATATATATATATATATATATACACACACATAAAGTATGTGTCAATATTTTAAAATCTCAGTTTACTCTTGTAAGTATGAGCAGATCTGTAAGGTTTTTCTGGGTGGTGACAGAAACTGAGTGTGGGCGGAGATGTGTCGGCTCGGAAGTCCCCTTGTTCGTGTGCGAAAGAAGGGACTTTGTAATTGATTGCAGACTTTATTTCTGTTGCCTTTTAGATTCAGTTTTAAAAGAGTCAAGAAGACAAACAGATTATAGTTTTACAAAGTGAGAGAAAAGGAGAAACTAGAGCCTGCTTTTGAAACCTGTGGAGGAAACATTACAGTCAGTGTCTGAGCATCAACGTGTCTGGAATGTTTCTTTGGCCAGACAAAAGAAATGCTTGAAGCAGAAAGTCCCTCTTGGTGCTAAATTTAGTAGTTTAATTAGAAAAAATTGTGTGTCTGTGTGTTGCTGCTACACACACACACACACACACACACACACACACACACATGCGCGCGCGCGCACACACACATATATATATATATAAATACATATATACATTTGTGTATGTGCATGAGAGCATTCTACCCTTCTGACTGAGTATTCCCAGCATTCCCAACAACCTTCCCGTCAGTAATGTGTGAATGGAAGTGAAGTAGCCGTGGGACAAAACAGCTACACTTCCTAATTTACCTAACCCAGCCAGCAGCTGCTATGGAAATGCAACAAACCGCAACTGAAGAAAAGGGTGAGTGCCAGTGTAAAACATGACCACTCTTTTAGATGTTAAACATCAAGAAAGCAAATAACCAGGATGATATGTCTGCTTTGTGCCTTTGATAGAATAGAGAAAGGTACATTTTGGTTAAAATTATAATTAGTTTGGATATACTGTGTGACTTTAAATAGTCTCTGTAGTAGTAAAGTAAGTGAGTACATTTTATTTATATGGCACTTAGCACACACACAGAATCACAAAGCGCTCCACATAGATCAAAACAAAATAAAACAAAGTCATAAAATCAAAAATAGATTAACATCATAAAATCAAAATGCTCTCAAAACAGAATTAGATTATCATCAGAAAAAATAAAGTCATACAATTATACATTTTCATAAACAGATGAAAGATTAAAATGTTGAGTTAAAAATAAGAAAATAAAAGGTTTGGTTAAAAGCAGCTTTAAATAAAAGGGTCTTTAGCTGTTTTTTAAAAGTGTCCAGACTGTCAAAGCTGCGTAAGGATAAAGGAAGACCATTCCAGAGTCGAGGTGCAACAGTCTGGAAGGAGCGATCACCTCCCCTTTTGTATCTGGTCTTTGGAACTTCTAGAAGGTTCTGGTGTGTGGACCCGAGGGGCTCGGGTTGGAGCATAAGGCTTTAACAGTTCAGTAATATAGGGAGGAGCTTGACCATGCAGAGCACTAAAAGTTATAATCAGGATTCTAAAATGAACTCTAAGGTTAACGGGTAACCAGTGCAGAGGCATTAGAATAGGAGTGATGTGAGCTCCTCTGTTTGCTCCAGTTAGGAGCCTCGCTGCAGAGTTCTGGACCAACTGAAGGCGCTCAAGCGCTTTTTTGTTAAAACATGTTAAAAGTGTGTTACAGTGTAGGCTAAATTTAACCAAGAAAAATAAACATCAGAAAACAATAATCATTTGTGGAAAATGATTAAAATAAACAGAACACCAACACTCGTTTTTGGCTACTGCCCTTCTCACATGCACCCGACCCGTTTAGCTATTTCCGTAGATGGTGAGTTCATGGGCAGGGGGACCCACACCTTTCTCTTTGGGCTGCATGTGCCCAGCCAAGCTCTATCGGTAACAGCCTGGCCACCAGTCACTCACTAACGTGCCCTTCCTCCAGGCCTGGCTCCTGAAGGGAGCCTTGGTGACTGACTCGTATCAGGAACGAGGAAACATGGTTTCCATTTATATTAATCACAAGGGGTGCTTTGGGCCCTCAACCCTCATTTATGGTCACTGGCTTTGGGTAGTGACCAAAAGAATAAGAGTGCATAAAAAGCTGAAATGAGTTTTCTCCTCTGGGTGTGTGGGCTCGCCCTTAGAGATAAAGAAGCTCGGTCATCCGGAAGGGGCTCGGAGTAGATCTGCTGCTTCTCCACATCAAGAGGAGCCAGCTGAGATGGCTCTGGCATCTGATTAGGATCCCTCCTGGATGCCTCCCTGGTGAGGTGTTCTGGGCACGTCCAACCAGGAGACCTAGGATACATTGGAGGGACTATGTTTCCCAGTTGGTCTGGGAATGCCTTAGGATACCCCCAGAGGAGCTGGCCTGGGTGAATACACTTGATCTGTTTGATTTAGCGATGAACTGCTTCTGTAGAAACTAATGAAGGCCAGTGAGACATTTTAGCAGTTAGATTGAGGTGTTAAAAAGACGAACGCACAGCGAGTAGAGAAGTTTCAATTTTGCTTTGACTAACGAACACTAGGGGGTGCCAAAAGCAAACCAAATTGCAAAGTATCCCTTTACCCTAACAGCTGAAATGTCTTCTCAGCTTTCATTAGTTTCTACAGGAGTGATTAATCACTAAATCAAACAAATCAGCTGTGATCTCAATCTGAAACAGGAAGCAGACTGCAGCGTTGGCATGCCAGCCTGTCATGGTTCTGCCTTCTCTCTGCTTCTGCTGCTATTTTCCCTTCATTGTTTGCAGGTGAGCGTGTTGGGGAGCAGCAGCTGCAGCTAATTACCATCAGCCTGGCCAGAGGATTTAAGGAACAGTGCTGCCACACCTCATCGCCGGTTGATACTCTACTGTTGGGTACATCTAGCCACGTCCTCATCTGTGCCTTGACTTTAACCCTCTGATGCATGAATTATGAAATCTTCAACCATGATTTTTTAAACAATTTTTTTCATTCATCTTTAGGTGTGAATGAAACAGATTTCAACAAATATTTTTTGTAAAATTTTATGATTTACAAATAATTTATTACATGTCCACCTCAGTGGACAGCGTGCATTCTGAGCATGAAATATGTTGGCTTGGCTTACTGAAGTCCAAACGGAGGGGCTCAAATGCAATAAAATCTTCAACAGCTGTGCTTAATAGCAAAAACAAATAAATAACAATTTTGAGTACCTGTCCACTGTAGTGACCATTATGCACCAAAGGGTTAAGACTCGTTTACCTGAACTAACCCAGCTCTGCATTCTTGTCTGTACCAGCCCTGGATTCCCTCCACCCGCCTGAGGTGTGATTTATCACAGCGTCGTTCAGCTTCCCTGGCCTCCTGCTCTCCACCGCTCACCTGCCTTCCTGGATCCAGCATCCCCTCCAGCGACCATCTCCTCCCTGCATCAACCTGACTTGCCTCTCCCTCCTGCCCCTCGTCCTGCTCAACTCAGTAAGCCCGTTCCTCTCATTATTATACATCTCCTGGTTCTCAGTTTCTAATCACTCTCGCCGTTGTTCTTCTTAGAGTCGGAGTTGCCTCGTTTCCTGTCCCGTTTGGATCAGCGCCCTTAGTTTTCGCTTTGTTGCTTTCTTTCTAAAATAGAGATATTTTATTATCATCTCTTACCTTATCCCTGAGTGATTCTTCATGTGGGTTAAGAAATTACAACCCACCATGACACAGCCGGTCCAACAAGGCTCAGAGCGGCACTCTGAAGTTGCAAGAGTGATATTCTGGTCACAGAGGGTGGTGGGGGTCCGAGCAATATTTCATTAATACTTTAAAGCAGGGGTGGGGAACCCTGGTCCTCGAGGGCCGGTATCCTGCATGTCTTTGCTTCAACACTTCTGATACAGTGGTTGATTCACCTGTTCTGCAGCTCATCAAGCTCTGCTAAATCCTGTTACTCGCCTGCTGATTGAAATCAGGTGTGATGATGCAGGGTTGAAACTAAAATATGCTGGATAGCGGCCCTCCATGGACCAGGGTTCCCCACCCCTGCTTTAAAGGGTCATTTTAGCACATACTGGCTCAAGAAAAGTATTTAAAAATATGAAAAACGTACATAGTTTGCCTTTGAAACAAATTTATGACACATCTAAAACGGTTTTCAGGATTATACTTCCATGATTTATCCATCAACAAACACAGCTGAACTCCTTTTCTGCACAGTTTCACATCTATTGATAACCTCACACACCAAGTCAGTCATTCTACTCCGTGTGAGGCATTTCCCCGCTCTGTGGTAAGTCGACTCACTTTCACACACCGTTCTCACATTTTTCATGTAATTGCATTCTCTTGCACGTTTCAGATGATGCATAAATCCCAATGTCTGTTTTTCAGCCCTCTACCATATCAGTCGTCTTTAATGTTGGCCGAAGTTTAAACTGAGTTCTTTGTTTTGGATCACTTTGACTCATCATGTGACCCAGGAAGACCTGCAGCTCTATCTCAACTATTTGCTGACTGTGTGTCACATCAAAGACACAAAGCTGACTTTGGTTAAGCACACACAATTTGGAGTACTGAGTTGTAGATAGCGCCTTTGTTTTGATGCTAGTCAGTGTTTGCTTTGAGGTGTGTGAGTGCTTTAGAGGGAAATCCACCAGACAGAGGGGGCCTTTCTTTCCAATCTGTCATACTCATTTGATATTTTTGATGATTATGTTTTATGTTTCCAAAACATAAGACCAAGACCAAGTTCACTCATTTTTTCAACACATCCACAGCTGTTTCTGGTATAAATGAATGCCTTGTGAGCCGATCTCTATGGGGAAAAAGGGTCTGACGCTCCGCTTTCAGGAGGTAGAAATCAGCCAGAGGAGGAAAGGGCAGAACACAGCAGGATTTGAAGACTTAAGCCCTTTTCAGACAGACATTCTGGAACATTTGTGGACAATTCAATCCGGTTTTTAACCGGAACTGTGTTTTCAGACACACCACTTTTGTACCGGAACTTGTCCTTTCGGCTGCGTTCACACAACAGGGAAAAGTTCCAGATGTCTGACGGCGGCGGGGGGGGTTGGGGGGGTGGGGGGAATCGGACTCATGTTGAGAAGAAGAAGAAAATATCATCTCTATAGCGCCTCTCAAGATAAAAATCACGAGGCGCTTAAGCATAATTCTGCGCACACGAAGACGCATAAGAGACCTGGATGATGAAGCTCAATGGTTAAAGGAATCACTGAAGCGGTGTGAAGCGCTCCGTCGCGCGTCTAGACGGTACCGTAGGAGGCGAGCTGCCGTGGCTCGCTGCATGCTACAGGAGTGAGCTATCTAGGTGTGCACAGCGTCCCCCGGTCCCCTCCTCCTCCCCCTCCCCCTTGTCCGGAACTCTACCTCACCAGTCTGAATCAGCCACCCTGTCCGTAACAAGTCCGGACCTGTTACTAGGGGCTTCGTCCGGATAAATTCCGGAACACGTTATCCAGATGTTTGTATTCAGACACAAAGGTCTTACGGACAGAGTCCGGAACATTTCCGTTTTTCATGGCCTGTCTGAAGGGGGCTTTACACATGCCTAGAGGAGTTCTGCCATGTTGTGGGGTTGCTAATGCTAACGATTAGCTTCTACTAGCCAAGATGCACTCTGCTCTTTCCTAGACGTTAATACCAAAAACAGCCTTTCTCGTCATGAGCCAAGATTGGTGAGTCCATGAATACTAATTTTCAGTGTGATGCAGGTCTGAGTTATCATGAAATACCTTTTACCATCTACCTCCAGATGTCAGAGTTACTCCCTCTCCTGTTGTACATCTCCTCACTTTCTAGAAAACTGAATTAATTTTTATGCACCTTTTGCAGTCTGAGTAAAGCTCTCAGAGTCTGTTTTGTTTCAGTCACCAACAGGACTTAGTTTGGCAAGCAATCATCCACCCATCCATTTTCGGCCACTTATTTGGGGTTGGGTCACGGGGGCTGCAACCTAAGCAGAGAGGCCCAAACTTCCCTCTCCTCAGCCACTTGGGCCAGCTCCTCCAGGGCAATCCCAATCCGGGAAACAGAGTCCCTCCAGCATGTCCCCGGTCTTCCTTTAGGTCTCCTCCTGGTTGGATGTGCCCAGAAAACCTCACTAGGGAGGCGTCCAGAAGGCATTCTAACCAGATGCCCGAGCCTCCTCAAATGGCTCCTCTCTCGATGTCGTAACACTAATTAACTTATGAGTGATCAGACTAAGTTTGGCTATGGAGCTTTAGGGTGAATGATACACAACCAAGGCAGTAATGATTTTAAGTAAAGGTATTAAGGTAAACAAATGAACAAATAATCCCCCCCCCCCCCCCCCCAAAAAAAAAAAACACAGGAGAGGATTCAAATCTAAGTAAGAATGTGTGTGTTCTAAACAACTAAACACCACCAAACTGTGTGGATTTCACGCCTCAGTTGAGTTCAGCACACAAAAAGACCTGAAGCGGGTCCAGCAGGGTTCCAGAAAAATAGTTTTTTCCCCCAGTTCAGTTCAAAGTGTCCAAGTTGCTTTATCCAAACAAGGCTTAAAACACAGTTCAAGTCTGACCTACCGCAGAGCAGCGGTGGTGGGGTGGCTCGCCATTTCCAGTTCACCAGGGATTTTACTGCAGTGACTGGGAAAAAGATGAAAAGTAGAAAAAAATCCCGACCTATAACCAGGTGAGAACCAAACAACCAAAACTGAAAGGTGTCAAAGATCGAATAATATCTGTAAAGATTCAAATTTCAAGTTCAATTATAGAATTCAACACAATCTACTAAACTACATGATTTATGACGTCCACTTCATTTGAACTCATTCGGACTCCCATCAAAACAATGCATTAGCAAAAAAACCAACATCACATACATATTACAGCAACAAATAGAATGTGCAATGTCTTGATGCTAATAAATTGCACGACAAGCATATTCCAAAGTAGTGTTTGGCTGTCAACGTGGGGAAAACAAATTTAAACTCCCCGTTGAGTACAGGGGAGTTATTTAAAAGAGCAGCTGTGAAGTACGACAGCTGTGGGTTCTGCACTTCCTGGTTCACAGCTCGAGTCGGCATTGGTGTGGTTTAACTATGTACGGCTGACAACTGGACCAGCGTTTGAGCAATCCACTCAAACCGATGTCGACAACTGACAGCGTCTATATTTACAGCATGTTCCAATGGGAAACAGGCTTCAACACAGTTGTTTTCTGCCTGGTCCTTGTGCTCAACCAGCGTCTATTTAGCATAGCGTAATATTGTTTTTGGATGGTAAAAAATGCAGGGGTCAAAACTTGACTTTGGGAAACATGGGGGGGGGGGCATGTCCCCCCCAATTACATCCATGTTCGTACCAGTTCCACAAAAGCCCAATTTCAAACAGCTGAATAAACCACATTTGGACAAGAAAATGTTTAACAGAAACTGTCCAGCTTTGGAAATCTGTTTTATTTTTTTTTTCAGTTTTAATTTAACAGAGCCACACAGGTCTGTAAGATTTTCTTTAGATATTGTTGCAAATGTTCAGCTCCTCATCTCAATGAGTTACAATGCCAAATATCTGCTCTCAGAGGTGTGGGAGCCCAGAATGCCCCCAGGCTCAGCTGAGAAACAGCATTCATGTGAAGTGTCACATTAACACAAAACTGATATTTATTTAAAATAACAAAGATGGTGCAATCTGAACCTGGCTCGTAGTTTGCCATTCTTATCCTCCATCTTTTTAATTTATTACCAGAGTCTTTTCTATCCTGGAAAGGTGTCATTCCTGCAGACCTTAAACTTCTGAATTTGTCCAACTGCTGATAAATAATCGTCTTTCAAACATCTTCCTAACTTTCTGTGGTCTGCATTCGGTGTAGTACTCACCCTGATTCAAAACAGCTCTGTGACTACCTCACACCCAGGCGGACTGACGGATTACAAGACTGAAGACACCTGTAATGCAAAACACAGGACTCACCACACAGGCACTGTACATTTTGTCTTTTCCAGGAATGCTATCAGTTTTTTTCCAGTTCATTTTCATAATTAAGCTAAAACCAAACTTAAAAGTTCAGTTTTAATTAGATGTTCGACAGCGTTTAAATCCTTTTTACTTTGTCAGGTTCGGGTTTGCTTATTGACATCAGTGGCTTTTTCTTTAAGAGAAACGTTGCAAGATTTTTAACCTCATCAGTATGAAGGAGAACAATGCAAGCTGTCACTGACATGACAGATGGATGTGTATTCTTAAGCTGGGCTTTCTTTCTGGTTGTCGCGTGACTCGTAAACCGAAACAGAAGGCAGATCATGTCACATGATGAGCTGATGACTTTGTACGAAGGTCCAACGACCAACCTTAATTACCAGTAAAGTGGTGCCTGATTATCTAGCTGATAAGGACTTTGTGTATAAGTTAGCCTGACATGCTCTGACTGGAGTCATTCCAGTTTATGATTGTAATTTTACCATCTATAAAATTTAAATGACACTGTAAAATCCAGTAACACAACAGGTTTTGTGTGATTGTTTTTGTGACCACTAGGGGGCGAAAGAGAATCAGATTCACAGTGAGGGACCACAGACTTGAATTACTGCTTTAGATTTTGCCCCTCCTGCACAGCCACGAGTTGGCCGGTGAATAGAAATAAAAATGAAGAAAGTAATGAAGGTTTATTTTCTGAGGTAATGAAGTTCACTTTGGTTGTCCTTCTCAGTCGAACCCCAAAATACTAAATACAACAACAAATACTAATTTAAATACCGCTTGTTTTGCTTCAATGTGACAAATACAAAGCAGGTGTCACTGGTCTCAGTGATTTCTTTATCAGCCCTCAAAGCGAATATGTCCAGCACCTGGTTAACATGAGCAATGTGATGTTATTTGATACAAATATGAGACGTTAAAGTCAGCACAGAGGAAATAGGAGCTCCAGCCATGCGGGTTGAGCTGCTCAGACAGATAATGTGTGTGGTTCTATGGAGAGTGATCGCTGCCACGACTACGCCTAACCAGACTCTATGGAGAGTTACTTCTGCCACGTATTAGCCTCAGGAGTCCCACTCCCTCCTCCTCCCGCGTCACCGGCAGCTATTTGTGAAAGGAACTTTGACGGAAACATCCCTGGACTGTCTTGTCTAATGTGAGGACGCACAGTGACACCATTTAAGCTGGAAATAAATGTAGCCATGACACTGTTGACAAATCTCCTGGCCTTCTCAATTCCTGCTGATTTTATAACAGCCCTCCATCTACACCTCTGGGTGATGGACGAGAAAATGATGAGCATATGGAGGTGTGGAAGGCGAAGCCGGTGCAGGTCCTCCATCGTGTTGACCAGCTTCAAACTGTGGACCACACCCAAGTCATTGCTGCCACAGTGGATGAGAAGGGCATCAGGAGTTGCTCTTCCTCGCAGAAAGTGGGAAAAGAAGCTGATAAGGTCTTTCCACAGCAGTCCAGTCCAACAGAACCAGGAGACACCAAGGATGTCTCCAAGGGTCTGTGCAGCTCGCTTGGCACCATGCGTCACGTAGCTGTCTCCGATGATTCAAATTGCTGTTGAGAAAGATTAATGACAGCTCAACAGGCCAGTGTGTTGAAAGCACATTACTATTCTACATGTAGTTGTGGAGACAGGCACTTTTATTTTCTGCTTAGTGTTTTTAATGCACTTGAGGTGGGCGCGGCTAATGCTAGCTCTCTCTAGCAGCTATCTTCTCTAAGTGAAACATCGGTTCTGCCTTCAGAATCACGGAGAAACCAAGATGCAACAGAATTAAGGCCTGGAGAGGGAACAGAGATGTTAACTATATATCTACCCTTCGTGATTACGGAAAATGGCCGCTTTCTACCTAATAAAATGGAAGAGCTCAGAGCTGACCCGGCTGCTGCAGCGGGACTACTTACCGCCCGGTGTTTTTCACAGAGACATGGATGAACAAGCTCATAGCAGACTCTGAGGTTTACCTGGAAGGATTTAAACTCATGTGAGTCGACAGGAGAGCGGAGCAATTGTTCCAGACGTCTTGAGAAATGTAAATCACTGCCCCATTTTGTTGACTTCTTTTGGAAAACCCGACCGTAAACAGGGCGAGACTATCACACAGGAAAAGGAGCCCTCTACAGGAGTTCTTACCTCGGAAGTAGCATATGCTAACGTGCTCATGGTCTATTTCGAGAGATCAGCATGACTCGTCAGTTATAATTGCCAATCCCAGGTCACTGAAAAGTATGAAAAAATGGACCTGATCCGATCTAGGGATCGGGACATCCCTACTAATAACTAAGTGAAAAGTCTGGAAAATTTGGCTTTTTCTTTTATCAGTTATCTGCCATTTAACCAGGAAAAAACCCTTGAGATTAAAAATCTTGTTCAAAAGAGTCCCAGCCAAGACAGACAGCAGCTCACCAGCGACAACGATCGACACACATACACAGGGTGCAATTTGGAGGGGGGCTGGGGGGACCTCAATGTTTCTCGCATTGTATCACGGGAGTGTGCAGCAAGAAACAACATCATTTGCCTATAATTAGATTCAAAAATTCCATACAAGGCTTTTGCATATCGATATAATATCGCAGGAAACGATATCACGATAGATTGCTATATTGATATTTTCTTACATCTCTCGTTCCAGCTGTTGATGTCCCCTTCAGACAGAGGCTCAGGGGTTACAGGTTTCAGTGGCTGAGCAGAGGGAGCTATCAAAAAACACACAGAGGCAGTAGAGCTCAGGTGGGCGACGGTGGCACAGGAGTTAAATGCTCGCCCCGTAAGCAGAAGGCTGCAGGTTTGAGCCCTGCTCAGTCTGTCGCTGTCGTTGTGCCCTTGGGCAAGACACTTAACCCACGTTGTCTGCTGGTGGTGGTCGGAGGGACCGGTGGCGCCAGTGCTCGGCAGCCTGGCCTCTGTCAGTGCGCCCCAGGGCAGCTGTGGCTACATCGTAGCTCAACCCCACCAGTGTGTGAATGTGTGACTGACTGATTGTTGTAAAGCACCTTGGGGGTTCCAGGACTCTAGAAGGCGCTACATCAAATATGTCATGATTCGCCCCGGCCTCCCTGACTGTGTCGCTCCTTCCATAATTAGCCTTATTGTTCTCACCTGCCCCTCGTTAACCTGCCCGTGTGTTCCCTGATTGTTCTGTGTATTTATACCTCCCTCTTTGTTCCTGTCGTTGTCGGATCATTGTGTTGTCTTCGTTGTGTTCGTGCTTGTGCTGCTACCATTAAATCCATTTTTATTTTTTCATCCGTGCCTGCTCTTCTGCCTCCTGAACCCTCCACCACACATGGTCTGCCATCTCCACCCTCACCTCATGACAAAATACAGGCCATTTACCATTTACTCACAATTACAGTAAAACTTAAGCCACAATGAAGAATTAAAGAAAACACTAACATAGGGGGGAAAAAAACAAGTCAAAGACAAAGTGAATATTTGGATACTGTTGGTTCCCACCATCTCCACCACTGTCCTCAGCCGTCGGCGTTCTCACTGCAGAGGAGACGGGAACGTTTTTGCAGGCGTCTGACAAGAAAAATTGATTTGTTATTGGTTCTCAGGTTGAATCGTTTTGAGTTTGCAGACAAAATCAACAAAAAAAAAACAAAAACACTATGCGTGACATTGCTCTCCTAAACCCTAAAATTGTTTTGGAATTCCTACAACATAGTATCAGAATTTAATTGTTCGAAAGGGCTGAATGTCGGGCTGGAAGTGAAACAGTTTTCTGTGATCGTGGTTTGCTGTGCTGTGCAGTGTACAGATGCTGTTAAAGCATCCTTTTAAAACAATAAGTGATTTTTATTTAACAGCCCACTTGTTGCATTTTTAGGATAGGTCAAAATAAGAATGAACCTTTGGTAACTTTTGATGATGCGTTTAGAATGCTGCATACGCTTTCTGGGTGGACAACTGCAATGCAGATGTTCACATTTAGATGGCTGTACTGAGGAGTTTCTTGCATGCACTACACTTCTTCTGCTTTTTTACCTGCAAAGTAAGTGTGAGAAATATTCAATTTTTGTAGGATTTACAAATAAATAAATCAACAATATGGAGCCTTTTAAACATATTTATCCAATTCATATTTTCTTATTGTGAAAAAATCTAAAAGCAGATAAGCTACAAATGAAAAGTAGAGGAGAAAAATGGTAAATGGCCTGTATTTGATTTAGCACCTTCTAGAGTCTTGGAACTGCCCAATGCAAGTTACAACACAGTCAGTCATTCACCCATTCACACACACATTCACACCCTGGTGGTTATGAGCTACATCGTAGCCACAGCTGCCCTGGGGCACTCTGACAGAGGCGAGTCTGCCGGACTCAGGCACCACCGCTCCCCCCAAAGAGTTTAAGCTCGTCTAAATGTTTAGGAGCAGAACTGGGTTATTTATATTAATGCTGTAGGCTCGTGAAAGCTCACAACACTGCAGATGTATGGAAAAACAGTACAGCATTTAAGTAGGTGGGCTTTACCAAAATATACATTGAAAGACACTAAGGTGTAAGTCTGATAACTCAAATAATAAATTAAACAAACACATTTCTTTGTTTGTATTTAAATATTATGTAGAACACTCTGTCTGCTCCCTAAGAGTCCATCCTGTTAAAGCAAGAAAATCATAAATTTTTTGTGAAAATCTAAAAACAAAAATCTTTGTCGACTAAAACATTTTTGAATTTTAGTCGACTACAACTGACTAAGGCTAAAATGCATTTCCGTCATCAAGACTAAGACTAAAACTAAGATGCCCACCAAAAGCAACACTGTGGGTTATACACCCCTAAACAGTAGGTGGCAGCATGCACATTGGTTTCTAGCCCCAGTCCTACAGAATACATATCTGTATTATTATTATTCACTTTTTTTCACGTTGACAAAAATAGTATTTAGAGTCCTGATTCATACTCTACTCCAGTTGGTGGCAGTAATGCACAAAGAAGTGGCTTGCTAACCACCACAAAACAGTTTGAAGAAGAGGAAAATGAAGATCACAGCCAGGGCCAGATTCACACTTTGTTGTACCCTGGGCAACAATATTAAAGGGCCCCATCATCACGACCCAAGGATCACCATAATATGGTCACATACAGAATATTTTACTGTAATATGCAGTAAATATACTCAATACTTGAATGCCTGACATCACGTAACCCGCTAAGGGTAACCTTTGACCCACCTCGTGCGGACTGACCAATGAGGAGAGAGTCTTAACTTGAGGCCCTCTCTTCATTGGTCAGTCTGCATGAGACTGACTCTCAACTGACGTTCAGTCATAGGCAGCGAAGCGTCTCTGTGCAGCGCAAAATCCCGGGTGGACAGTTTGTTTAATATAGGGTGACCATATTTCCATTTCCAAACTAGAGGACAGGGGATCTGTGCCTATGACGTCACACTATGGCAACGCCACACAAACCATGTTGGGACCCATTTTTTGTAAGAACTAAATTAATATCAGATTCTGCCAATAAAAGGGCTCTAAAACAATTCATATGTAAATATTTGGCATATTTATTGCTAAATCTCATTTTTCTGCTTTAGTGCTGCAACAAGGTTTTATTAATAATAAATTATTATATCTTTTGTTTTACTACAGCATCGGTAAGCTTCCTGTGCACAGATTATTAAGGATGCTTGTTTCAGCTGTGAGATTAGACGATAGGATCAATGAAAAAATAAGTTGTCACACACTCCATGGAAACTTTCAGAGAATCCACAAATAGTGGCTTTCACATGGTTTTGTTACTTTTTGCAAGTTTAGAAAAGCAGCAGATGAGACAGCATGTCTGATAATTTAGTTTTTCACCTGATAATATTAGAACATGTCAGTAATGTCTGAGGGGCTTTTACAAATACTGTATAACTAACACTACTGGAGAGGGCATGAATTACACAGAAGCTTCTGGGGAGCCCAGTTATGGGGGGGGGGGGGGGGGGGTCATTTTGCCTTGGCCCCCAGAATGTCTTGAAACGGCCCTGGGTGTGTGACTGAGTGTTGAAGGTGATCTGAATTGTATCAGATGTATAAATATTACATGTGTGTAACTTATTGTTTTATACAGGTAAAAACGTGTAGTGGAGATAAATCTACCTACATTTTACTTTTCAACACTTTGTTTTGTTTTCTTGTTTTTATTTAACTGTTTTCCTGTCCTGTCTGTCTCTCACCTTCCTGCATCTCCTCTAAACTCTCCAGAAAATCTGCTGCCTGGATTCTTACTTTTTCACCTCATCAGTTACTTCTGAGCAGACCAAAGGGATCTCCTGACCGCAAAGCGGAGAGCGCGTTTCGATGCTGCGTCAGTGAGGTGAAATCACCGCAGCACAGGTGATGAGCTCCACAGTAGTAGAGCGCTTCAGGCACAAATAAGACAGAAAGTAGAGAACGTGGGCGGACATGAACGATCGTGTGTTAATTATAGTTTTTTGATTGTGCCACTTTGAGAAGGGACCGTGCGCTGGAAGCAGCTGCCTGGAGCGCTGCGCAACAACAATCAGCACTGTGCTGCTCTCTGTGCTCTCTGCTCAAAAGAGTCCATGAATGATGTAATACAGGTAGAAAACGTTTTTTCCGGCTCCCCTGGATGTGTAGGATATCCAGCTTCCCCATAATTCGATCCCTGCTCCTGGATGAAAAGCCGGACATTTTCATCAAGAACCCCCAGTCCGGACGTCCCGGACAGAGAGTGACAAGTGGACATGTCCGGGGAAAAGAGGACGTACGGTCACCCTATAATGCGGGAGATTACAGATACAGTATTTTGCTCGTGCCCTTGATGACCTGGGCCCTTTAGAGTTCGTGGGCCCTGAGCAATTGCCCAGTTGCCCTTGTGGTTAATCCGGCCTTGATCACAGCAAAACGTGGAGCTCAGAAATTCACTAGAATGCAAATAAAAGAAATGATTTTGTAAAGGACGACACCTCCCCACCTAAAAAAGAAAAAAGCACAACCATAGGTGCCACCCATGATTGAACTAGGGACCCACTTGGGCCACCCTATTTTGAAAGGCCTGAACACGCCACTGAGATTCTTTTCTTTTCTAGCCTTTGAGCCAACTTTGAAAACAATGGAAAGTAATTCTATGACAAAAGAAGCTGCTGCTGCTGCTGCTGGCTGTGTAAATCGCTGCATGCAGTGTCTCCATGCGTCGTGCGTAAATACGCAGCTGCACACAGACTGGATTTAGAAGAAGCTTCATTACACAGCCTTACATCTCTGTGATTTATTGGTCAATTCGGATGACTGACACCTTGTTTGAATCGTTAGGGACAACTGAATTCAGCTGTAGTCAAAAAGATTAGATTGAAAGTATTGTCAGACAGTGGGAGTCACAAAAAGTCAGACATGTGTGAATGAGGAAGGAGTCCTAACTCTGTTTTTGGTCATATTGCTTTTGTTTTTCATCTAAGCTGTTTTCAGTGAAACAGGTTTGAATAATAGTACATGATGAAGTCTGGATTAAACAAACCTTTCAAGGAGAAACATCAAAGGTAAGAAACTTTTTGACCTCTGCTGGCAAAACGCGATTTCTGCTCTTTATCTTTGGCTTTAATCTCTGTGGAACTTGGGTTTAGAGTGTTCTGCTTTAGAACAAGCAGGGCCGTAGCTACAGAACGGCTACAATCTGATTTTTTGTAGGATTGTAGACAGAAATGTGTGGTGTTGTATGAAGACGGGTTCATGATCATTATTTAAATTGTGTTTGGAACGCGTACAAAAGGCTTTTTATGGTCTTGTAGCCCAGGCTTTGCTGTTTTCATAGAGTGTAGCTTTAAAATGTTAATTTTCACATGGGGCATAAATTCAGGAGTTTTTGCAGGAAGTCCATATATACGGGGACCCTCATGCTCAGTTTAAACGATAGATAAATGTGTGTTTCGTCTATTTTTATTGAGTCATTTGAGATTTATTTGCTCATAAAGATTCTTAATTAAAAAGAAAACAAATTAGAAGTTGCATAAATGACATCACACCAGAATATCTTCAGCCCCAGCATAGCTCCTTCATTCTCCTTTGTCTCCTTTTTTGGTGTGATGACGTGAATTTGATTAGATGATTGCAGCTGAGTCAGGCTTTGTGTGCAGCAGCAGCATCTAAGGCCTAGTCCACACGTAGCCGGGTTTTTAAAAAAACGGATATCCGCCCCTCCAAAAACTTGCATCCACACCACCTCGTTTAAAAAAAAACACTGTCCACACGTACCGGATAAATACGTTGTTAAGGACATGCCAGACCTGTAGGCGGCAGTACTTCCCCCGTTCTTAACCTCGTCCTTCCTCTGTGGTCTTCCGCAAGGAGCAGTAATTCCTCTTGCAAAAATAAACAAGCAAGACTCCAAAGTGTTACTGGACAAACACACAGGCCTAAAGCTGCACCAGCATGCATGAAGAATGAAGGGTGTGGTTATTACTGAGCCTGCACCACGGGAATTTATTTCCACCAAAAGCAATTCCAATGGTTTCAGGTGCCCCCTGCTAGGTGGGTCGACTGTTACTGAGAAATGTGGACCCATCATCCGATGACGCAACGCATACCCAGGGAGGCTCATGGTGGATTTCTCATTTAGGAGTTGAGCCAGCATTACCACAAACGGTCACCCTTTCATCTTCAGGCTTCACCTCTAAGGAAACAGCTGAAACAATTAAGCAAAAATACAAATCAGCTGATAAAAAGTCTAAGAATCATCAGATGAAAATGAACAAATCCCCCCGCCCCTCGTTGTCTGAGTGACAGCAGCAGAGTGTGACGATGAAACAATCCCCCCGAGACGCTCCTCTTCCTGAGAATGGAGCGTGAGTCATAAATCATTGTTATCCCTTTAATTGGATCCCTATTCTGAGGAATGACTCCCTTCCATTCATGCCTCTCACCACTAGATGGCACTGTCACAGCAGCCATCCAGCCCCTCTGAGAGCACGCTGACCTTATTCCCTATCTATCTAATTACACATTAGACCTGTAATACGCCATTCCACGTCCACGGGCCTCAGATGAATGGTTTCCCCCACCCTTCCTCTTTTCATTTCTCTCTCCTCCCATTCCTTTCCTCCTCCTCCACCCCCATCTTAACCCTGTTCCAGCCAGCTTACCTCAATTACTGTCATGGGCAGGCCACAGTGATATGGGGGGCTCTATCTCTTCCTGAGGGAGGAGGTGGAGATATGAGTCTATGGATGAGAGGAGGAGGAGACGGTAGCTGACATACCAGCACGTGGTATATGTTTACAGGTGTGTTTATATGTGTGTGGGCATGCGTGCTGTGCATTTGTGTGTTTGTGACATGCCCATGGGGCAATTGCTTGCCACATGCCAGTGCTGTTGGAGCAACAATGCTGTGACAACAACGATTTGACATTCGTGAAAGATAAATATATTCCACTTAGAGAGAAGCTAGTGCCACTCACACAGACGTGGTAAAAATAAAATAAAAAAGCAACATATGACACCAGCTGCAATGATTCTTCAGGCATGTTTCATTTGCTGTCAAAAGGAGAGCGTCGTTTTTATCTATAGCAGGAGAGCGAAACATTCTTCATGTTCCGTTCCTAAATGTTCAGTTTCAGCTTTCTACAAAACAATAAACACAGATTAAAGTCACTATGGAGGGAGAGAAGCACGCTAACATTCCAGATCTCTCCTGGACTCTTCCTCCTGCAGGTGGATAATAACAAAAACATGCTAAACATGTAAAAAATGTGCAAAGTGATCAGGAACAGTGGGCCATGGGTTTTGGAAGCATTGTGTTTGGTTTGGATGAAGTTAGCAAAAATAAACACATTTCCGATATGCAACAATGGGATTGAGAAAAAAACGAATGAAACAAACCAGTCTAGCTCAGACAGGTTAAGAATAGATGTGTTGCACACACTCAAAGTTTTAGAAGTATTTTTTGCAGACTTTAACGTGGAATACTAATCCTAGAGTGTGATGATGTCGTCTTTCACACAGAGTGTGGCTCTTGTTGCTTTAGGTCTTCTAGTTTTCTCTCAAATTCCTGCAAATTGTGGAACCCTCAAGCTCATATAGAGTTACGTTATGTCAAATCTCATCGTTGTCTCTTCTAAAGTGGAAGTAAAGGGTCTTACTTCGTAGATACACAACAATGGAAACCAATCTCCTGCCAATCCTTCTGCAGCTCACTGTTCAATAATCTTTTGAACATGATCACATGTCACCTGTCTCAGCCTGTATTGGCACAAAGCCCATGTTTCTGTCTGTACTTTTGGGTTTGTGTCTCGTAGGTGTGTGGTTAACTTGGTAACTCTAATGAGTCACCCGAAGCAGCCGTTGAATCTTTTACTACATAACTGATTTCATTCATCAGAGCAGTGTTTTTTTCTTGTCTTAGTTTGGACTACCACAAAAGTTCAGTTCAGGGTTTGGATGTAGCGCCAATTCACTCAAAGTGAGTCCCAAGGTGGGTTTTATAGAGGAAAGTAAAAGTGTGATTTTTTTTTCTCATTGCAACAAACTTCATCTGCACCCTGCTTTAGTTGTTGCACAAGAAAATCTCTACTCGTGTAAAAAGACGGGAATTTCTTTGCAAAAAGAATCAACGGCATCATGAGTTGCAAAGCTTTATTGTACGATACAGGAGATCGCTGTTTGTGCTAGTTTCACATACTCATCTTAATAACGAAGCTGCCTTTTAAAGAGATAAAAACAACACACGAGCTCACACTACAGCTCATCTTCCTGATTTCTTACATTCTTATTACCAAAAACTAAAACAAACAGAGGAAGCTCCATCTCACTGGAGTTTTTATCGAGTTTTGTCTACATGAAAGGTAAACAAACCATGACACACACACACACACACACACACAAATGTGCACATGTACATGCACAAACACGCATACAAGTGCACTTGCATACATATTCACAGATACGCACACATGGACATGCACACACACACACACACACACACACACACACACACACATGCATGCACGCAAACACACACACATTGGTATATCTAAACACACACACTTTGGTATATCTAAATGTGCGCACACACACACACACACACACACACACAGAATTCAAAGCATGAACTGTAATTTTTCTGAGACAGAAAATGAGAAATAGCAGAACAAAGCCATGAATGTCCCCTGCTGGAGTCAAATGGCCGTTTGCATCGTGCTCCATTATGGCGGACAAATATTATTTCTGACAGATAAAAAGAACGTGGTAAAAAGCCCAGCAAAAGTTCTGTTGGTGTGAAAATTTCTTACAAGGAAAAATGAGCTGATGTCTGTAAGGCAAACACTTAAAAACAAGATGTTTTGTTTCCCACTTGAATGAGTGTTACTTCTATTTTGGTTGTTTCGTAGTTTAAAACTAATGGAAATGGATGAGATTAAACATGGATGACGGGTTTAATGCACGTTGGAGCTGAATTAGGACCTAAAATAAAACATCAGGGCGTAGAGTTTTACTTTATCTAATTCTTTTATCAATCAAGTGGACTTTAGCAAAGTGCAGATCAAGGGTGGAAAAGGGGTGGGTCAAGGTGAATCGGGATCCCCCAATGCACCCGCACCACTGGAGAGGAACGTGCAAATGAGGTGTGCACCGGTGGAAGTGAGTATCAGGACTGGGCCAATGACTCTTCAGCCTTTTTTAAAAGGAGAAAATCTGGCCTCATCCAGCCGACTGAGAAGTAAATTTGTTTCTATGAAAACGTCCAAGATGATGGAGACATTGGACTGTTTTTTGAATATTTCACTGTAAAATCTTACGTTTTACACATTTACAAGTACGACTCAGATCTGGTTGTTTTCCAGCTCCAAAGCATCAAATTCAATGTCTGATTACCTCTTCAGCTCTGAACAGCAAAAACATGCAGCAGAGCAACTCTCAAGGGTCGTCAAGATCCAGAGCTTTCAATATTTTTCATGAACAGCTTGGTTCCTCTTTGCAAGTTGCAAAATTTACTTTATCCTAAAAACTTGATGATCCGTCGCCGACAGGAGATGTTAAAATGTAAAGGAGGGGGCAACATAAGAAATACGACAGTGGAGTTAAAATGGGTTTAATTGTTATAAAAGGTTCTAAAAACAAGTGCAAACAGATGGCGAGCATTATTAAAATAATGCAAAACAAACACAAAAGAAAAACTCAAAGGTTAACATTAAAAGAGCAATTACCAACATTAAAAACACCTGGTTAAAACTTGTTAACAGTGTTACCGGAACAGAAGGTGTTTTAAAACCAAAGTCAATAAAATTGTATCATAGAGTTAACATTTAAAACAATCCCTCTGGATCACTCAGAGTTAAAACTACCAAAGTTAAAGCTCTTCAATTCCGAGGGGTTGAAGACAAAATGAGGCCTGGAGGACAGCAGAACCCCTGCACTGCTGTCTCTTAGGCCTAGTCCACACGTAGCCGGGTTTTTAAAAAAACGGATACCCGCCCCTCCAGAAACTTGCATCCACACCACCTCGTTAAAAGAAAACTCTGTCCACACATACCCGGATAAATACGTTGTTAAGGACATGCCAGACCTGTAGGTGGCAGTGCTTCCCCCGTTCTTAACCTCGTCCTTCGTCTGTGGTCTTCCGCAAGGAGCAGTAATTCCGCTTGCAAAAACAAACAAGCAAAAAGCGCTTGGACGATTGATAAAGCGAGCGCAGCTCTGAGGGCGTCCATGCTGTCGGCTAGTGTAAACACAGGTCGCACACGTGATGTCAGCATTTTTTTGTCGCGGAAAGTGACGTTGCGGACCTTAAAACTCCGGTTGTGTCCGTCCACACGCAGACACCCAAAACGGAGAAAACGCAGATCTTCACTTTGGCCGGAGTTTTTAAAAAGATCCGTTTTTGTGTGAAAAAACTCCGTTTTCGTGTGGACGACAGGCCAAAACGTAGAAAAATATCTACGATTTGGCAGATCGCCGGCTACGTGAGGATAGGGCCTCAGACTGCTGAAGGCACAGCCTTTTTATCCAGGTGTTGGCCATCAGCAGGATTCAGATCAGCTGTGCTCCTCATGATCCTGGAAGAGAGGAGGAGGAGGAGGAGGGGCGGTGTCAGGCTGATCACCGGGGCTGGGTGATCCTGGCTCCTGCATCCCAATGGCTAAGCTGGTAGCCGTAAGACTTGACCTTTGATTTATGTTTGCATCATTAAAATGTAACTTCAATCAAAGCATCAAGGGTAAATAGGAAAATGTACATGCCTACAGGCCAGACACAGAATTAAAGTGATATTTAAAAAAAATGTGATTAAGCTCCTAGATATTTGCTTAATTGTACCACTAGTAAGGATGTGTGTGCTGAAGAATGTGTGTGTGAGTGTGTGTGTGCACATTTTGAAGGTCTGTGGGTCAAGTCATGGTAGTTTTCCCATTTCTCAGATATCTTTATTATGAGCTCAGCCTTGCTTCATTAGGAAGCTTGTTCATGCATCCTACCGCTGAAAAAGACTTCATACATGAAATCCCTAATTTCCTGCCTGGGTGTGTGAGTAATTGAATCACTTCCCTCAAAGGAAAGATAAGGATCGCGGGTGGAGGAATTCTCCCTGACTCCAGGCCAACACGGGCACACATATTAGAACAAGCCCACTTCATAATGGAGAAGGTTGAAGTTTAAAAATAGCAGCTGAAGAAATTAGCCGGCCCTTTTGCGTTTCACCATATTTCACCATTTTCTGTCAGCAGATTGTGGGGATTTTTTTTTTAAATACAGCATGGCTCACAAGTCTTGCGTAAATATGTCATACAGCTTACTCTTCTGATTTGGACTTGCCGACTCCTCTATAATGATCCTTTCACAATTTGCATATTAATGTTTATGATTGTCGAGTGAAGATGCATCTCTTCAGGACAGATTCAGCTGTAAATACCATCAGTTCATCCAGTTTAAGGAAAACTTCAAAGTGATACTTCAGATCCTGAGTGGGATTCTGTGGAACGTGCCATATTTGGCCTTGTACCAGGAAGTAGCACGAATAGGCAGAGTTTCTATTCCAAGCTTTATTTTAACCTGAGTCACATGTAGCAGTCAGGCATCCATGTTACTTCTCACTCCCTTCTTCTCTCTCACTTACCTACTTTTCTCATCCTATCCTGCCCCCTAGTGGTAGATGCAACAGAACAGTAATGAATGATAGAAATCTTAGCTAAGGCCATGGGCGTAATTTTTTTTGGGGGGGGGGGGCATGTCCCCCCCACTTTTTCCAAAGTCAAGTTTTGACCCCTGCACGTTTTACCATCCATAAACAATATCACGCTGTTAAATTGACACTGGTTGAGCCAAGCAGAAAACAACCGCTTGTGTTGTAGCCTGTTTCCCATTAGAGCATACTGTAAAGAGGGCCCCCCCCCCCCGTGCCCCCCCCCCCCCCCCCACTTGTAAAGTGAAAATTACGTCCATGGCTGAGGCATCAGCTATTTGAACAACCTCGGTGTGAATAAATGGAGAATCGTCTTTCTGGTGATAATGACGAGCTAACGGCTAGTCATTGTAGGCCTGTTACAAAGGGGATTGCTGTTATCTTAAAAAACATTAAAGGTGTGGTTCACAGAATTTTTTTAAAAACTATTATTTCTGATTATAATTGGTAACTCTGAGTTTAACATGCAGGTTGAACATGAAAATTGTCCCCTATGTCCTGCACAAGCTTCTGATAGAAAATAGACTGTGAAATGCTAGGATTTGAAAAACTGGAGATCCATGTCACACTCGACATTCATGGACTCACAGAACTTGACTCGTGACGGGGAAGGCTGTTATTGGTTTAGCGTCCAGGAAACCGTAGAGAATGTCTTGGCTAGTAAAAGCTAACTGTTAGCATTAGCAACTCCACCACAGAGCAGAACTCTTTCAGGCTTGTTACGTATATGTGGAGATAAAACATCCATGTTGCAAAGCAAACGGAGTCAGTGGTAGAGTTGCATTGCTTTTAGCCACTCCGAGGAGAGATGTCCAAATATCAGGAAATAAGACTCCAAATCATGCCGTCTGAAGCTTTCCTCTAATGTGGCTCCAGGTGCACCAGTGCGTTTGCCCCCGCGGTACGACTTACAAGGCATTCATTCCTACTAGAGACCGCTGCAAATGTCTTTAATAACTTCTACTGTCACGCTGAGCAGGAGGCTAGGACCCAAAAACGCAGAACACCAGATCACCCAATACAGGAGCAGATGTAAAGAAATAAATCCTTTATTTAAATTCCCAAATGCACTGAGCGGTCAAAAATCAAAACAGAAGCTCACATATGAGCACAGACTCGGGCAAAACTCGAGAGGGGACAGAACAACGCAGACACATGCAATGGACCAACAAACACCGAGGCACAAGGCAGGTTTTTAAACACAGAGGCAAGCAATCAGGGGAACAGGTGACAGGTGTGAGGAGTGAGGTCTAGAGGGAAGACAGGTGTCATCAATAAACTAAATGGGGAAGGAACAAGCAGAGGGCAAGATGAACCATAAACTATAAAACACTAAATAACTACACCTAGAAACTAAGGGCAAAGAACAACTAACGACTAGCAGGGTGAGGAGGACTAATGCAAACAAACAGGAACTACAAGGGAGTGACTAGGAGGAAACATGAGGGAAGCCTAGAGGGAGCTGGGGAACACAAGACACATGAGGAGAACCTGAGTGGGCTGGGGAAGTACAAGGACACACAGAGCACATGGGGAGAACGCAGAGGAAGAACAGGAGGGGTTCTGGGGACCAAGGGGACACAGAACATAACATCCACACTGATGGAAGGTTTACATTTTAATTATTCACTGAATTCAGCGGTTCTCTGCCTCAGCAGAACTAGCTAGCGGTAACATTTTCAGCTGGATTTTTAATTAATTATTTTATTTTTTGCCAGAGTAGCCATATAACGGGAAACAGGCTGTGTGAAGATTTATAAATGAGCTCTCACATGAATCACTATAAATATTTTCAGGCTGGAGTTGTTTAAAGTCTACTGTGACTAGCTGTTAGAACAAATCTCTCTTTTGTCAAACTGAGGCTGGTTAAAGATATAAATACTAGTGAGAAAATTAAACAAGGTCGCGTCGTTTTCATCACTGAGTTTGGGGGAAAAAACAAACAAACTCGCCCAACAAATAAATCTGGCCTTAGTTTTATTGTGTCATGTTGGTTTTAGGTTGTGTATTGATGTCATAAAAACTACTGGTATTTTTTCTGAGTTCATAAAAATGTTGTGGTCTACATTAAAGGTCATTAAAGGTGTAATGGTTACTGCAGTCCATTTTCAAAAGTGACTCTCTCACTGCTGTTCTGTGAGTTACTTGGCTGTTGCCAGTTATGATTAACCATCAGAAGATTCTAGAAGACGAGCGAAGATGAGTCATACTCAGTAAGCTGATAAGTAGATAAAGGATTAAGAGGCAACAATGGCTCAGGGGTTTATAGGGTTAGAGAAGTCCTGTAACCCATGGTATGTAAGTTAGAATCCAGGCAGTAGTTATATGTTCTTGAGCAAGGCACTTCACCCTCCTTTACTGTTGGAGGTGGTTGGAGGGACCGGTGGAGCCATTGCTTGGCAGCCTGACTTCTGTCAGCGTGCCTCAGGGCAGCTGTGGCTACACTGTAGCTCATCATCATCGTGAATGTGTGTGATTCTCTACAGCGTAAAGCACTTTGGAGTCCTCTAACTGAGAAAGTAATTGAAAAAAGACAAGGCAGCTTTGTTTATGATTTTTCACACACAGAAGCAATTCTATGTGTTTTTCAGGTGAAAGAGCTCAAAACATTAAAATCATAGCTTAAGAAAATTTTAGAGCCAGCTGTTTGTTGCTAATTCACAGCTAGCATTGTTAGCTCAACGTTAGCTCAACACCACTCACCTCTTGACCAACAATTTTTCAGGAGTGGTCTAACATCGGCCGATACCGATATTGATGCCAATATGTTGTCCATCCCTAATATTAATGCCTAAATGAACGCTTTCTTGTAAATCAAATCAAATTGAAGAAAATGTTTCAAGCTGTACTTTTGTAAATGTTCCGTATGAAAGACAGACAACACAGTAAGCAGCTCAGTAAGACCACGCTCTGGTCCTGCAGTCACAAGTCGGTTCCTCGCTGAAAGCACCAGTGATGAATCTGTATCTGCAGACACTTCATTCCTTCTAATCAATCCAGATGTTCCTAATAATAAGTTCAGCAAAAACAAATGAGGGAGACTCTCCAATTTTCGTACAAACACATTATCAGGCCTCCTTTTTGGTCAACTGAATTCACCAAATCGGTGGTACTTCCTCTCCTAACCTTTTTACCCCCTTTCCTCCATTCTACCGCCGCTGTTGCTGCACGAGGAGGCTGAAAAGGCTTTTTAGGGCTTGAGGAAGGAGGTGAAAGGGTGAAGAGTAGGGGCATTGTGGCTGCACGTTAATTGAACGGGCTTGGTTTCTGAATCCCTAATTAGGGACAATGGCTAGGACCTGGGCAGCGCAGAAGCAGAGAGCTCTTCTGGGAGGTAAGTGGGAAGTTGAAGGACGGCCACGGGAAAAGCACCTCACGCGCTCATCCTCCAAAAGCTTTAAGAGACTATTGTGCAGGTGTGTGTACACACACACACACACACACACACACACACACACACACACACACACACACACACACACACACACACACACACACACACACACACACACACACACACACACATTTATGAATAAAAGGGAGAGCGGGATAGAAGCGAGACAGGGATTCAGCAGCCTCCTCTTCTCTGTTTCCTCTAGCTCGATGACTGATGTCACTGAAAGACATCTGGGAGTATTAATGCTTCATTTGAAATGTATATTTTTTAATGATGCAAAAGAGATATTTTTCTGAGGAGCGTCAAGATGTGAGGGGTGTGCCGTTACACGCACGTTAGGAGGACAGACGGTGTAAAATTGTAGTTTCTATAGTCAAGTGGTGACTTTTGAGCCATATTTAACGTAACCAGTTCACGTCTAGCCGTCCCCACGATGGACAACACTACTTACTGACAACTGAGAGGGTGGGTCAGTTTGATTTGTAAAATGTTAAATAATATTTTTTGGAGATTCTTATTATATAAAGCAGCATCTAGTGACAAATTTTAAGAATCTCTCTCTACATCCTGACATTTTACTGCCCTTAGACTTCTGCAGTAAATCGGACAAAAGTCTCTGACAGGAAGTGGAGTTAAAAAGTTGAGCACAGGAGGGGCAGGGGAGGACGGTGCAGACTGGGATAATAATTCAGACTGGGAATTTAGAAACCATCCCAGGACACCGCCTGATTTACGCTAAACACCAAAAGTGAGTCAGTTTGGGCGCCTGCTGATGTAGAACAACATTAAAGCTTCACACGTGTCTCGTTTCTTTCTTCTACAATATAAATATTTGTGTTCTGCAGCAATAACCTGTACTGGACATTTACCAGTGCAGTAAATGGTAAATGGTAAATGGCCTGTATTTGATATAGCGCCTTCTAGAGTCCTGGAACCCCCCAAGGCGCTTTACAACACAACCAGTCATTCACCCATTCACACACACATTCACACACTGGTGGAGATGAGCTACAATGTAGCCACAGCTGCCCTGGGGCGCACTGACAGAGGCGAGGCTGCCGAGCACTGGCGCCACCGGTCCCTCCGACCACCACCAGCAGGCAACGTGGGTTAAGTGTCTTGCCCAAGGACACAACGACAGCGACAGACTGAGCGGGGCTCGAACCTGCAACCTTCCGATTACGAGGCGAGCACTTAACTCCTGTGCCACCGTCGCCCCTGTAAATGAAATAGAACAGACACCTTCATCCACCTGAACTTGAGACTAACGGGTATCAGTTTTTGTGTGTGTGTGTGTGTGTGTGTGTGTGTGTGTGTGTGTGTGTGTGTGTGTGTGTGTGTGTGTGTGTGTGTGTGTGTGTGTGTGTGTGTGTGTGTGTGTGTGTGTGTGTGTGTGTGTGTGTGTGTGTGTGTGTGTGTGTGTGTGTGTGTGTGTGTGTGTGTGTGTGTGTGTGTGTGTGTGTGTGTGTGTGTGTGTGTGTGTGTGTGTGTCCCCAAAGCTAAATGACTATCATTAGCCTACTTTGCAGGCGCTAAATGTTGCTAAATGCACAGCCTCCTTCAACAATGGCAGAAGCCTTTTGCAGATGCTCACATCTCTTATCTGTCATCAATGAGGTCATCTGATGCTGAGCTGAGCTGATGACGGTCAGATTATTCAAGTGTTCTTGTGCCACTGATGAGCCTGTCACGAGCCGAGGTGAGTGCTCCTCACTAAACCATCTTCGAGGTTCTGTTTCCACAGGTGAGGAGCAGAGGGGACATCAGCTGTGCTACATTCATAATCAGAGGCTGTGGTATAAAAGGAGGGTGGAGACACCACTCGACGCCGGATGATTGCTACAGTTTTGGTTGGCTCCAGCGTCTCGTATTCACTTGTTCGCTCGCTTTGACTTTTCGTGTTTGGATGATTGGATTTTTGAGCTTGGACTGTTTTCTTGGATTATGACTTCGGACTCGCCCCTGAACCCCTGTTTGCTTGCACCGTTTAGGAATACCATCACCTCCTTCACCTACTGCGCCGAGAACCCCGGATCTTCAGGACCACATCCCATCCTCCTACAAGGCTCCTGCTCCACTCCTCTCCACTTCCTCACCCTCCCTGCTTTGCTGGACCCCCGCCCTCGCTCACCTCGGCTCATCACCTGCCCTGCTGCTCGCTGAGCTTGAACTCTGGACTAACGCCTTACAGCACCCTACTCACTGGACTTCCAGTGCACCTTTAGTTCTCGTTTTCCAAAAAAATACTTTATTTTTACTTACCTCCTGAGTCCTGTGTTTATTCTGCATGTCTTGGGTTAGACGCCTCCTGCAAGTCATGACAGAATTATCCGGCCAAAACACTTGCCCAGCGGAATCAGCACTGGCCGACCTGGCTACCTGGACGTCCCAGCAGGAACAGACACTTCCTGTCCTCATAACTGGCAGTCGCTAATCAGAGTTACCAGCAGTTGGAGGCGCTGGTCCAACAACTCCACGACCGCTCACCACGACCAGCTCCAACTCAGGTCCCGGGGTCAACCCCGGAACCAACGCCACTCGCCCCAGCAACAGCGGAACTGCCCGGACCGGAAGTTTTAGGTCCTATGGAAGTCACCCACTTCTGCCTAGCTCCTCCTCCGCCATGTCTAACATTCTCTGGTGAGTTCAAGGACTGTTATGGGTTTCTGTTGCAGTCATAGTCGCCTGGCCTTTGAATGCTCTCCAAGCACCTTTTCTTCAGACTCGGCTAAGATATCTTTTATTGTTGGACTGTTAAGAGGCAAGGCTCTTAGATGGGCTGAGGCTAAGTGCCGCAACCCCGAGTTTTTATCTGGTCCCTTGGCAGAATTTCTGGATGATTTCAAACTAACCTTCTGTAGTTCTGAAACCCTCACGGACATTCGAAAGAAACTGTTGCACCTCTCCCAGTGACGGAGGACGGTGGCAGACATGGCACTAGAGTTCAGGACATTGGCGGCCATGATGACATGGAATAACGATGCCTTAAAAGCAGCATTCATTGAGGCTCTGAACGACAAGGTGAAGAACCAGTTAGCTCTGTGTCCTGAGCCGCCCATCCTGGAGGGTCTGATTACGCTCTCCATCAACTAAAGACATTGGGAACTTCAGCAGACTTCATCGATGGACCCTTCTTCATCTTCCATACACCGTCAACCCAGCCCAAGACCCCCGTCCCCGACAGAACCTGCAGAAGAACCCATGCAGCTGGGAAGGACCCACCTTACCCAGGAGGAATGGCGTCATCGAATCAGTAAGGGTCTCTGTCTATACTGTGGACAGCCAGGGCATTAAGTCCAGATGTGCCTGGCGTTGTTAAAAGGCAGAGCCCACCAGTAGGACCGGGGGTCCTGATGGGCAGCAACACAGGAAGTACAACCTCCAGGTTCACCCTCGCCTGTGTGGGACGGTAGACGCCACCAGGTCACGGCTCTTGTGGACTCGGGGTGTGAACAATCTTATTGACCCCTGACTGATCTGTGACTGGGGAATTCCCACCGTACCTCTCCCGGAACCCATGCCTGTTTCTTCACTTGACGGGAGGACGTTATCTACCATCACTCACAGGACTACACCACTCCAGCTCAGAGCCTCAGGTAACCACATTGAGATGATATCACTCTTTGTGTTTCCATCTCCTCAGAATCTCGTGGTGCTAGGACATTCATGGCTTGCACAACACAACCCGCACCTGGATTGGCGAGCCAACAGAGTCGAGGCCTGGAGTCCGGCAGGCTGCCAGAGGTGCCTCAGCTCAGCTCCTTTGGCTCAGAAGGAATCAGACGTGACCCCTGCTGAGCCTCCTGACCTCACCCGTGTACCGTCAGTATACCACGATCTACAACAGGTTTTTAGCAAGGACCGACCTGCCACGCTGCCTCCGCACCGCCCCTTCGACTGTGATATCGACCTGCTTCCCGGCACCCTGCTCCCATCCAGCCGCCTCTACAGTCCCTCCAAGCTGGAGAGGGACAGCATGGGGAGCTTCATCACCGAGGCCTTGGCCAACGGGACCATCAGACCCTCAATGTCTCCCTTGGACGCCGGCTTCTTCTTCGTCGCCAAGAAGGACGGCTCTCTCCGCCCCTGTATCTATTATTGGGGCTCAACCAGATCACCGTGAAAGACAAGTAAGTATCCTGTCCCACTACTGTCTTCCACGTTCGAGCCCATCCAGGATGAAACTGTCTTCACCCGATTGGACCTTCCTGATGCCTGCCACTTGGTTAGGATCCACCAAGGGGACGAATGGAAGACAGCCATCAAGACACCGCTGGGGCATTTTGAGTACTTAGTGATGCCTTTCGGACTCACCAACGCCTCGGCTGTGTTCCAAAGACTGGTCAACTCGGTATTGGGTGACTATATCAATGACTTCGTAACTGTCTACCTAGACGACATTTTGATTTTTTCCAGGTCGGTCACCCAACACCAGAAGCACGTCAGAGCCGTGCCTCAGCGCCTCCTGGAGAATAGACTGTATGTAAAGGCAGAGAAATGCAAATTCCATGTCTCTGTTATTACATTTTTAGGTTTCGTTCTGGAGAGTGGGCGGTTAAAGGCAGACCCCGACAAGGTACAGGCTATTGCAGACTGGCCCACACCCACAACCCATAAGCAGTTGCAACGGGGGGTGGGGGTGGTGGTGGTGGTGGTGGTGGGGGGGGGGGTGTCATGATCCACGAGCCGAGGTGAGTGCTCCTCCGCACCAAACCATCTTTGAGGTTCTCTTACCACAGGCGAGGAGGAGGAGTGAGGAGGACACCAGCTGTGCTGCATTCGTAATCAGAGACCCTGGTATAAAAGGAGGGTGGAGACACCACTCGACGCCGGATGATTGCTACAGTTTTGGTTAGCTCCAGCGTCTCGTATTCACTTGTTCACTCGCTTTGACTTTTCGTGTTTGGATGATTGGATTTTTGACCTTGGACTGTTTTCTTGAATTATGACTTCGGACTCGCCCCTGAACCCCTGTTTGCTTGCACCTTTTAGGGACACCATCACCTCTTTCACCTACTGCGCCGAGAACCCCAGCTCTTCAGGACCACGTCCCATCCTCCTCCACGGCTCCTGCTCCACTCCTCTCCACTTCCTCACCCTCCCCGCTCTGCTGGACCCCCACCCTCGCTCACCTCGGCTCATCACCTGCCCTGCTGCTCGCTGAGCTTGAACTCTGGACTAACGCCATTCTCCAAATAAAATACTTTATTTTTACCTACCTCCTGAGTCCCGTGTTGATTCTGCATGTCTTGGGTTAGACGCCTCCCGCAAGTAATGACAGAGCCTCGGTTTTGAGATGCTTCAGTCAGCAATTAACAGGGAAGCTAAGGTAGATCAGTGCGCTCTGTAAGAAATTTGTAGGGATGCTCGATATTGGCGTTTTTACCAACATCTGATCTTATCTAACTCTTAATTTCTGATACCAATGTAAACCAATACCGATATATGTAGGGTCCCTCTAATAGACCCTTTTACTGTTTGTAAACAACATGACGTCTGCGAGAATGCGCGCGCAGCTTGGCAACAGAGAATGGCGTTGTGTCAGGCTTTATCAAGCTACGCTGCGGGGTTTTCACCGGCAAATCTTGAATGTTATATTATTAAACTCACTTTAATGAATGGCAACAGACTCCCGGATCCCTGTGGCATTACGGAATGGGTGGAAGATGTAGGTGCGTGGCCAGATATCCAGTGGCCCGATATATATACGTTTTTAGTGAAGAGGTCCAGTAAGTACACACGTGAGAAGCTACGGGCGTACAAATGGTTACATGCATACAACTATGTTGTCTGTGGCCACGTACAGAAAGTAAAACATCACGACGTAGACTCTGAGTTTTGCGTCTTGAAGGCAGAAGTCCTTCCTAGCCAAAGACACGGACACAAGACTGCTGTGTACGAGGCTTGGGTCGTAGTAAACAAACCAGAGAACTACGTACCTGCATGGCAGGGTGAGAATAGCATAGGTTTCTTTTTTTAGCGTGCTCAGAGTACAATCGTGTTCATTTTAGAGAAATACAGTTTATACTAATATGCAGTGGGAAAATACAGATGAATTAGAATGAAATGTTAATTTGAAGCATGAAATAAAGCGTATAAATTTGTTTAATTCTGTCATTTTGATGTTCCAGACTTGGGTCATGCTGCAGCCACGCAGCAGCAATTTTATTCAAAGTTGAGCTTTGTGTTAGGATGGGAAAAACAGAAAACCTCGCCTGTAAATAAATAGACTGCTTAAAAGCAAACCAGCAAACGCAACTTACTTTATTTAATAGAACACACGCTAACCAGCTTTCTGGTGTAATCTTAGTACATAATTACCTTACCTGATATAAAATGGGCGCTACAAACTCGAGCATTTCGGATCGTGTTTTCAGTCGTTTTCATCAACCCTTTTGATGGCCTGCAGCCACAGACGCCTCCGATTTTGTTGAAATGGATGTGCACCCTTCGGAATTCTGTAGAGTTTCAGTCCGCTGCTTGAAGAGAAGCGATTCTGGCATCCATGCACGCAACAACCCGACATTTTTATGTGCTCAGAACTTCAAAACAAACAGTTTCAAACGCTGTTTTAGTATCGAGTGTGAATGAGGAAGCCTTCACTCTCGTTGCCAGGCTGCGTGCGCAACTTTTGATGACGTAGGTAGTAAAAGGGTCTATAAAAAAAATTGACATTGCTAACATAAATCTCCTTTCATGCATGCTTAAGCTTTAAAAATTTATCCATGCAAAAGGACAAATACTTTAGTTTAAGTTAGCAATAAAAACTCTCATGCTTAATTTGCCATCAACAGCAGATGAATGACAATCTCCCTGAGATAATCCTGACAAACGCCCTTTGACGCCTTTAGGCCACCGATAATTATTAAGATCATGAGGGGAATACATTTGATTAACAAGTTAATAAAAGTACAAGTTAGTTCATGATAAAAAATGTTTTGAAAATGGATCAAAGTGAGACATCACTATTTTAAACAATCTTTGTTATACTGTGAGCGATCTGAACGCAGTCTCAGATCTATGACTGATGTAGTCCCGCTATCTCCGCTGGACCTCCGCACCATAAGTTCACATTTTACATTTAGGCAAAACCAAAGAATGAACGCATCGTCAACAGACTGATTTAGCTTTATATGTCCGTGCCTTCATTGGAGAACATTTGTCTTTGTAAGTGTTGTTTTGTTTAGAGAATGTTTGGCTGATAAAACATTTATAAAGATCTTAATTTAAGAAAAGCAAGCCTTGGGTGAAAAATCTTGTTTTTTTTTAATTTGGTTGTTTGCTGGCAGCTACATGCTCTAAGACCCGCAGATCTTCACCAAACAGGGCAAAGTCCTAATTATTCACAAGTTGTGCCAAATAAAATATCTCAAAAACTAAAACTCAGATGTAGGCATTTTGAGAGAGAGAGAGAGAGGAGAGGAAGCCGAAGAGTTTGATGGGTAATATGTGCATGATAAGTAAAATTTGGGTCACTAAGGAGTAAAAACCGATACTGATCATTTTCAATATATAATTTTAAGGCTGATATCAGACATCCCTAAAAATTTGATGCCTAACTTAAAATATTTCAAGAACATTTAATCGGATGCGTTTTTAGCATTCCAATACATTTTCCAAAATGCTGAAACTCACCAGCCAGCATTGAGCAGAGATGCTGTGAAACAGCTCAGAAACACAAAACACAGAAACTTAACAAATCCTAGGTTCGTCCAAAAGGAAGTAAAGTTTAGAATAAAGTGTGCTTTGGTCAGCACCCCCCTCTGTGTCCTGAAATGAACGAATGTTCAACATTGAAGCGCTGCCGGGAACTTGTCCATGACTCCCAGCTGCTGGCGTCCGGGTCTTTAACGGTGGATCGATACCTCCTCTGGGACTGTCTGCCGTCTTCCAGGTGGGTTTAATACAGTTGTAGAATAACAATTGTGCTGAGGTTCTGAGTTTAGGTCCTGCAGAGAGTCACAGCTGGATCCTCGAGGCCCTTCTGCTGGCTCTCACGGGCCTCCATAAGGAGCAGCAGAAACCCTCTCCTCCTCACACCCCTGGCTCATGATGCATCATGGCCGTGGAGATGGAGAGATGATTACGTGGACTAGTTTCTATGCCAACAGTGCGAGGACACACTTACACAACCAGTCAGCCTGGGTTCCTGCAAGACACTTGTTCGTGTCCCTCTTGTTTTCTCCTCCTTGTCTGCCCTTCCTGTTCCCTTCTGCACGCTCGCTCTCTCTCTCTCAGCGGGGGAGATAACGCCAGGCCCTGCACTTGGTATTAAACCTTATCTCTCCAGCCGGGGCTAAGACCTGCTGGATTTGGCGCCACAGAGTGCACCAGTTCCCCCCAAACAAGCCCAGTTTGAATGGCCACCCATTAGATTCGCTCCTCGTCAGCAGCCGGAGACGAAGATGGAAGTGGAGGGTCGTTGAGCGTCTCTTTTTCTACGCTCACAACAGAGAACGTTTGATTTGGTTAAATTTGACTCTGACGTTCTCGTAACCTTTCCGGAGCCACGCTGGCATCTGCTTTGTGTGATATTTTCTCCTGATGCTGCTGTCCCTTTCTCTCTGAGGGCGGGTGGGAGGAAAGAGGAGCGACAGACGGGGAAGGAGAGGTAGACGGGTAAGGGAGAGCTGGAGGAGAAAGCAGAAGGAGACACACACACACACACACACGCACACACACACACACACACACACACACACACACACACACACACACACACACACACACACACACACACACACACACACACACACACACACACACACACACACACACACACACACACACACACACAATGAGACAGGGAAACAGGCATGAGGGAGGGGGTTAAGGTGAAACAATAACACGGGAAGCGGGGATCGTGCGTCTGTGTGCGCCTCCCTGGAAGTGTCAGGCGCTCTGTTCATTGACAGTGTCGTGCACCCGCCGCCCCGAGAGCGCCGGCAGCCTCACAAAGACAGACAGCTCGAATTAATCCCACGGGGGGAGTGCGTGACAGTTTGGCAGAGCGGAGAATTGAAAGGGAGGAGGATGCAGAGAATGGGGAAGGCGCGAGCATTTGTCAAATCATAATTAAATGATGAATCACTATTCTGTTATTAACGATATGCCCACCCAAACCCCCCTTTTTACAAAAAACAAAAAGAAAAAGAATGGAGGTGGTGGGGAAATGAAGGACCACCAGCACTGTGGCCACTGGAAAATAGAAGATTTATTGCCTGTTCTGCTTATTATACAGGTTGGCCATTGCATTTAAGTACTAGTTTGTCATTTATGGTCAATGTTTACATTTCTACACTAAAATCAAGCTTGACAGCATATACTCTACATATACCAAAAATGTTTACCTTTGATACATTTAGTTACTTTTTTGCATAATTTTAAAGGACATTTTTTCAAATTTCTTGATTAAATTGTTTTGTGCTTAAATGTATATATTTATAGGTTCTTCTGTCAAAGTGTAGGACAAAAGTTATGTAACAGAAATGTACAGATAACATAATTATTTAGCTTTTTGCTTTTATTTAAATGATTAAGTTCAAATTTTCTGATCATAAATCTGCACTGACTGACTCATGACAAAACATACCCAGTTTTAAAGCGAATGTTCCTAAACTACACTCTCGTTTGCTTAATGTTTCCTCCTGACATGCGGAGAATTTGATGAATGGTTACAAGCTTTTTACTTCTAGCTTCAACATATTAAAATCCATCCTCAGGTTTATGAATGCTTTTAGTAAAACATCCCAAAATAACTCAGCGAACTTCAGTCAAAGAGAAAAACACAAAAACTATCCAACAAAATAATTCATTCATAGTCCCAGTAGGCATCAAACACTGGTGAAGTTCCATTTGACCCATCCCCGTTGAGAGCGGTGCTCGGGAACTTTTTGGTGGTTTAGCCCCCCCAATCCAACCTCTTAAAGCTGAGTGTCAGCGGAATGGCATTAGATCCCATTTTCAAAGTCTTTGGTATGATACGACGAGGATTTGAACCCTCATCTCCCTGTCCCAGGACAGACAGTAGGTCACTGAGAAGGTGAAACCTACATAATACTTTGACTACAATAAGTTTAAATAGATATTTTCTTCTCTAAAAGATGAAAGATTATCAATATTTCTCTATATGTCAACATGGATAGAAAACAATACAAACTTGGTTTTACTGACCGTTATTACGACACGTATTTTGCCTTGTCAAAGTTGTTTGAATTAACTTTTGAAACTCACAAAAGACTTGAGTGTTTTCTACACCTGGCTGATTTCTCTGTTCAGAGTGGGTTCATTATTTTGGGACTTTGCAGCTTTTTCTTGTAGTTTATTTTTTTTCTTTACAGAGAAACCTGCAAATCAAACCAAAATGTTCCTAACAAACCAGGTGAGAAAATTCAGTCTGCTGCTTCCAGTGGCGGCTGGCCAGTAGATGGCGATAGGGCGCCGCCCTCCCAGTTTCCCCAGTGTTTTTAATTTTTATTTAAAAAAATAAATAAATAAAATTAACAATAATCACACATTCTAAGTTAATTACGTGTTTTGTAACAAAAATAAATCATATATATATATTTCTATATTGGTCTCTGCCGAGCTCTGCCGAGCGGTGGAGGCTGTGAGCTGTGTTTCAATCCCCAAACGGGACGAGACCAGTCGTCCAATTGCTGACAAGAAAATCAAAGGGTAGGAATGGGAATGTATCCAATCAGCGTCGACGTTGTTTCAGAAGCATAATGGGCGATAGAGCTACCGCCAAAGGCTTTCGTTAGTGCTTGGTAGAACTCGGAGATTCTCGACTCCAGTAGTTTTTGGTCGTGACTCGTGACGGTCGTGACGCAGACGTAATAGACATGGACGCCAGTGCGCCTACAACCAGCAGCAACATGGATACCGGATCTCAGCAGCCACTGAATTCAGTTCGGTCTCTTCTCCAGTATCCGTTCGAGAACTATGGTGGAAAAACTTAATGTCAAAGAGCTTGGACCAGATCAGCCCGACGTAAAGATAAGCCAGCAGGAGGAGGAGAGAGGTAAACTGTACACACGAGGCTTCTGGGAAGGCTTGGCTAGCTGGATGCAATCACGCTAATGCGTTATTTTGCTTTCCAAACGACTGGGACAGATGAGGCATGGATGAGTCAGGAGTTACGGACATGAAAAATTTTTCTGAGAAGGTGAAGAAACATGAGTTATCCCGGGCGCACATGGACAACAACACGGTGAAGCTAGCTATGCTAGGCAGAGCTAACATTGCCATGCAGCTAGAGACGAGGGATGCAGGCTTGCAGTGAATAAACACAATGAAGAAGTGGATCAGAACCGGCACATTTTGTCCAAGAGAGAGATGTCAACACAGTGTATGAGCACAAGGATGACCTCCTCAGATGTTTCCAGATGATCAGAGACTCGATGACTTTGAATAACTTTCCAGTCACTGAGAGAGAGAGAGAGGCAGGAGGCTTTGTGAGAATGCTGGAGGAAGAAGATTTCGGCTTTCTGCTGGCATTGTGTCACAAGATCATGCCACATGTGGACATGCTGTTCAACCAGCTGCAGAAGAGGAACAATGACTCTGTCTCCATCACAGGGGTCATCCAGAGCTTCACCAACAGCATGCAAAAGATCAGGTACATACTTGTTTATTTAATATTATTGTG
This sequence comes from Nothobranchius furzeri, assembly GCF_043380555.1. Taxonomy (NCBI): domain Eukaryota; kingdom Metazoa; phylum Chordata; class Actinopteri; order Cyprinodontiformes; family Nothobranchiidae; genus Nothobranchius; species Nothobranchius furzeri. The sequence goes on along the minus strand of NC_091746.1, from coordinate 80,895,220 downwards.
ATGAAATTCTCCAGTATGTTAGTTTCACTAACAGTAATGTGGATGTGGACCATTTATGGTCGTGTTATTTTATGTGCAATTTAATGCAGTATTTTTCAACCTTGGTCCGCAAGGCAGTGTGCCAATAGTCAGACACACGTGGATTAATCCCTTTGTCCAATAATGTAAGACAGGAAATAAAAGAGCTGTGCTTAATTCAGGAAATAGTGAAGTTGTGCACAAAGCTCAGAAAGCACAAGTTTGTTTAAAAAAAAAAAGCTTAGCCCCACCAAAAATATTTTTCACCAGCCGCCACTGGCTGCTTCGAGTGTCTGGGGGCGGGGCCACAGAAGTAAATACAGGAGCTAGTCAACAACACAGTCTAACCGTTTCTCCTTGGGATGTTTATGAAAAACATGAACTTAAAATGTTTGAATGAGTTGCTGCTGAAAAATTCAGTCATTTGCTCAAATATCATTGTGTCATTTGAATTTTCTACATTGGCTTGCCAGGAGCTGCTCTCCTGGCATTTTTGTGCATTCTTCACTAATTCCAAAATAAATGCAAACCTGACTGTGGGAGGGCATTTGGCTCAAGGTTGTGATTGTCGTGTGAGATCGAGGTCAGCTCGCCGTCCCACTCTAAACTGGAGTTCTTTTTGGACCCGTAACAAGACCAACTTCTTTAACGGGTCCTGCTACGGGTTCTTCATCCTTTAACAATTTGTTTACATCTGAGCAAAATAACTGCACAAAGCGGACGACCAAGCCAGAGTTCAGTTTAAATAGACTAAAAGTAGCTACAGATGCTTCCATTCATATTTATAGACAGAAATGCTGCTAAGACAAATTACATTACATTTCAAAATAAAACCCATGTCGCGTTATTTTTCCCGGCTTTAGTTTGATTATTAATGACAAGGATATCAGTTTACATTTTATGACATTTCTTGTTATTTTTACAGGTATATCTTTTAACATAAGAATGTCAAGTTTCTGTCAATTTGGAGCTTTTGTGGGAACAGATTTCTGTGGATGTTCAGCACACGAAATGCAGTCAGTGTGAATGGCAGCGTGCTAGGAGCCATACAGAAACCGAACTGCCTCCGTTCCACATTCAGTATGAACAAGGTTTCAGTCCACCCAACACCTCAGCTTCTTCAAAACATAATGAAACATCTTTAAACGTGATTTCTCTAGCCTTTTAATTTCAATCCAGCAACATAACTGACATCCTAATGTAGTCATAACCTCACTCTAAAGCAGTGAGATGTGTTGTTTGTTTGCACTTTGTTTCTATTAATTTTTTTTTTTTTGCAATTAGCAAAATTAACCTACACAAAAAGATAAAAAAAAAAAAAAAAGAAAAAATAAATACTTTTTTTTTCTCGGTACCTAATAATAATACATGGACTGGTTCCAGTCTTGGCTGGGTTGTTAGGGACCTCTCCACATTGTCCAAGAATGAAAGGTCTTTGTAGAGTTCATTCATTTATTCATTCATCCTCTGCAAGCGCTTCTCTCTGTAAGCGTCTCAGGCAGCTAGTGTCCATCGCCAGCAGTCATCAGGTGAGAGGCGGGGGACCATCACAGGTCTCTGCAGAGTGTCATTGAAAAAACAACAACCTCAAAGCCAAAATCTTATTAGTGTGACGAAAACTTTTTAAATCCAGGACATCAGGGTTTTTTCTGGAGGTAATGCCTTCATGGGCTACTTGTTGCTTAGAAATATGGAAATAAATTTAGTTTTGCAAATAGGATCTACATAAGCATGCTCTCAGCCTCACGGTGACTGAAGACGATGCATGTTGTCATTTTTTTAAAGAATTTAAACATAACAGCAGAGGGGGAAGGGCTGCATGGTCTAAATCTTGGTCTCTGTGGAATTGCTCTTTATGCGCATGTGTTGGTGTTCTCCCATTAGTCAGGTTTGAGGGGTTGCTTGTTTTTGCAACACCGTTTTTTGCACTTTAACCCTAAATAGTGGGGTTTTGCGATTGTGTTGGGAGAAACTTTACCTACTTCACACGGGACACCACTCCGCAGCCGTCTGCTGACCAGAAACAGCACTTAACAGTTTTGTTGCAAGGGTAGGTCTCCTAGGGAGCTCTCTTTTCCTGCTTAAAGGCTGTTAGCTATTTTCCATGCTGGTAGCTTTTTCAGTTTGCCGACCATCACTAAAAAACACATGTTGGCATCATGGTGGATCCTGGAAGTAAAAGTCAGAGAGTAATGTCTTTAGAGGTAAGGTAAAGCGCTACGGCCAGAGTGAAAACCGTCACAGCCTACACTAGTTTGAAGGAGCTAACGAAGGCTACAAAAATGAGACGGATTGTGACCTGGCTTTGTTGTATCTGGACTTGTAAGTAATCCTATTTTTTGTCCAACTGTGTGGATACTTCTAATTCGTGGTTTATTTAGTAAGATTTGTCTCATGTTAGTGTTAGCTCGTTGTTAGCGCTAGCTACAGCAGGCTGCTGCAGGGACGTTTATGACAGATGTGATTCCACTTTCAACCAGTAGGGCGGAGAAGTTGGAAACAGCATTACTTAAAATTTTTGTGATGGCAGTGAGATAGTCAGGTAACCTGTATAGTGTGCAGCCCTGCCTTTACTTGCTATAACAGAACGCAGCGGCGCGTCTGGTCTTTAATCAGCCAAAAAGAGCACACGTCACCCCTCTGTTCATTGAGCTCCACAAGCTACCGCTAGCAGCACGCATCAAATTCAAATTGCTAACACTAGCATACAAAGTCCGAGATGGTACGGCTCCCATCTACCTGAATCCTCTTGCAAAGGCTTACGTCTCGGCGCGGCCGCTCCGGTCATCACAGGATTGTCGGCTAGCAGTGCCTACACCACGCTCAGGACAATCCAGACTCTTCTCATGCATCGTTCCACAAATGTGGAATGACCTACCAAGCACTACCAGAACAGCGGCTTCCTTTTCAATTTTCAAGAAGCTCCTGAAGACCCTGCTCTTCAGAAAGCATCTTCTAAACTAGCACCCTCTCTGCACCCGTCCCCCCTCTCTACTGTCCACTCCTTGTTCCCTCCTCTCCATGATTGATGTCAAGTTGTTGTTATTGTTGTTGTTAGCCTCAAGGGCAACATGCCGATTATCACTTGTAAGTCGCTTCGGACAAAAGCGTCTGCTAAATACATAAACATAAACATAACAGGCCCCAGCCCACCCGAGCCTGAAAAAGGCTAACGGAGTGGAGGCCTGAAACATCCAGGATTAATAAAACAGAAAGTCAGATGTCAAACATGGTTGCTTCGGATCATGACGGAGCCTTTGACATGCCTGATCACTCATTGAGCTTGTCTGCAGCAGTTGCATTCTCCTGACGCCACAAGTCACTAGCAAATAATTTCCAATGACTGTTTGCGCAGCCGTCTATAGTGGAGGGGGAGGGTGACAACTGGACAGAAAGCCTTTAGATGAGCAGGAAAGTTGTTGTAACCTGTTTCTGATCATGTCTTTAGTGCCGCTGTAACACTGATGCATCAGTCTCAGACGTCATGGTGTTATTAGAACTACCTGTGTGTGTTTCCATTAAAATAGTCTCCTACGCCTATCTCCTGCATTAGTTTCTGATAGAAAATATAAGTCACATATCTACACTGTGAATTAGCATTCATGGATTCACTGATTTGTGTTAATCATGTCTTCTTTTGCTGTCTTCTCCTCCATGGACATGGTGGTTCTGATCCTGCACACCCTACTCTGCCATCCCTCTCACATCCCTCTGATTTATGTCAACTAAGAAAGAACAAATGGGATTAAGTTCTTGGGGGAAAGCCACATTTTTTTAAAAATAAATGCTCAAGATTTTTACTGACTAGATGTTGGTCTTTTTTATAATTTTTCTGCGAATCTGTGGACCTAAGAAATAAAAGCCCTGTATGTAACCAGACCTTGGTGGCTGAAAACATCCATGAGAATCTGTAACCCCCTTTTTGACTAAACATGATGCAAGGAAACTTTACATTAAATCCTTGAATGAATCTACTCATTTGTCTTTTTAGAGTTACCCAACGTCATGCAGCAGAGTGCACTCTGAGGAGCCCTTCTTCACTCTGCAGTGAGCTGGCCCCTTCGCTGTTATTCTCGCTCAAACCAAAGTGGACATTTGGCAAAGAGGGGCAGCGTAGACAACTCCTTTCCCATATAAACTCTGTCTTTGCTGTAGAGTTAAGGAACAGAAGAAGAACCCCTGTGAGCTCGGGAGGGAAGTCAAGTAATTAAAGAACCATTAGCAGCACCTCTCTGAAAAAGCCATTAATCAAGAAGCAGCCAAGCTGCTCACAATAGAGAGCACAAAGGAGTGCGAGCGGCAGATGATTGAATAAAAGATATCGTTATTTGTAAAGCATCTCTAGGCTGCCTACATGTGCAACACTGTATATGCAGGTTTGATACACAACGTGAAAGGCATCTAAAAGAAGAGCAACACCGCCTCACATTGGGACAAATTAATTTAAACCTTTACTTCCATAACCATACGTTTAGATTTAAGGCTTCATACATAGAAATATTAGATAGAAAGGCTTTTAACAGTGCCAGTGCATTCAAACGCCTTCATTACTGTTTAGTGTTCACCCATTGTTTCCCTACTCTATTACAATTTCAAGTTCATATCTCTTCCACCAACGGCTGGGAAAACCCTGACAAAAATACATCAAAACATGAGACTTGAATGGGAAATGTGTGCTGTGATGTTTGGTAGATTTATGGTGTAAAATACTCTAAAAAAGCTGGATAAACCCAGCAGGATAATCCTGGTCTCTGTGGAGCGTTGTAGAATGGTCTTTAAAAGTTTAACCGGGTCACAGAAAGCTGGGCTTCATGTGTCAACATTGGTGTTGGGATGATATTTATGCGTTTAGCAAAAAGACAATTTATTTTTTGTGATTCACCGTTATTGTTATGATGTCCTGCTTGCGCGTCAGAGCTAGCTACACTTTATAAAATGCTAGCAAAAACTCCAGTTTGGGCCATTTTTGCCTTAATTGTGATGATTCAAAGGATTCCGTGTGCTTTAATGTCTAGAACGGGCTAAATTGCTTAAAAGGTAAATGACATTGAAGCAGATTTGGTGTAGTGATCCTAAAAGCACATTGAACGTAGCTAAGAACTCCCGCTCTCCTCATTCTCAGACACTAATTTTTGCACATTTAACAGCTTTTGATTGAATGCAAATTTTCTAGCAGCTACAGGTCCTCAGAAATGTCACTAGGTTTGTCGTTGGGTGCTTTTGAGAAAACTTTAAGAGGGTCTAAAAAGTCATTAGAAAAAAAAAATGACAGTCGCTAATTTGGCAATGCTTTAGCCAATCAGCATCACTGAATTTATTGACTCTGGGGCACTAGCCAATGGCGTCACTACTATGGGAAATAACTAGCAAGTAAAAGGTACTGGCTGCCATATCAGAGGAGAGCTTCAGATGGCAGGATCTGGAGATTTACTTCCTGATATTTGGACATCTCACCTCTGATTGGCTAACAGAACATGACTCTACCACTGACTTTTTGCTCTGCAACGTGGATGTTTTATTTCCACAAATAACCAAAGCCTGAAGGATTTCTGCTGTGTGGTAGTTGCTAATGCTAACAATTAGCTTCTACTAGCTGAGATGTACTCTGCTGTTTTCCGGACGCTAAAACATCAACGGTCTTTCCCGTCGTAAGTCAAGATGGGTGATCCATGCTTTCGTTCTTTTTTAAACACAGAAACAGTTTTGTTTACCTGTTTGTAGCTACGGTTTCGCCGACAGCTGCCGGCTTCTTCAGGCTGACGCTGATGGTGGCGCGTCACTTCCTTCTCCGTTTATCTGCGGGCAGCAGAGGACGTTGTCGCCCTCTACTGCCCGCTCTCCCCTCTCCGACGATGCAGTCCCATGCGTGGTCCAGCGTGTAAACTCCGTCGTCCCTGTTCATGGTCCCACATCCACGTCTCCTTATCTCTATTGCTTCCTTGATCCATCTTTTGTATTTTTGTTGTTCGGTGGTTATGATCCGTGTGCTGTCCCAGTCCATTATATGGTTTTCTCTTAAGCAATGATCTGTTACGGCTGACTTTTTTATTGTACTTTCTGCTTCTTCTTTTGCTGCTCTTGTGTGTTTTCGACTTGCCTCTTTCTCGCACTCCTTTCTGTGTTCTATTGTCCGTGTATTGAGTTGGCGTCCGGTTTCTCCTATGTATGTTTTATTGCATATTTTGCATGGGATTTCGTAGATGACTCCACATTTTTGTCCAGCTGATATTTTGTCTTTTGGGTGTACATAAACACATACAGGAAACCAACACACACAGACCAATATCTATTATGGACATCAGAACACCCCACCATACACAACATGTCAGTAATCAGAACATTATATCACCGAGCAAACATAATAACAGAAGAGAGAGACCGTAAACAAGAGGACAAACACATACAACACGCTTTAAAGACCTGCAGATACCCGACATGGGCAATAAACAAAGGAAAACAACAAACGAAAACAGAAAGCAAAGAACAACCCAAAAAAAGAACCAGAAACCCAGAAAGACAAGAACCAAAACCAGTGATAACCCTACCATACATCAGAGGCATAACGGAAAAAATAAGAGCAACAATGAAAAAACACAACATAAACACACCAACAAAGCCATACACAACAGTTAGAAACAGATTAGTACACCCAAAAGACAAAATATCAGCTGGACAAAAATGTGGAGTCATCTACGAAATCCCATGCAAAATATGCAATAAAACATACATAGGAGAAACCGGACGCCAACTCAATACACGGACAATAGAACACAGAAAGGAGTGCGAGAAAGAGGCAAATCGTAAACACACAAGAGCAGCAAAAGAAGAAGCAGAAAGTACAATAAAGAAGTCAGCCGTAACAGAACATTGCTTAAGAGAAAACCATATAATGGACTGGGACAGCACACGGATCATAACCACCGAACAACAAAAATACAAAAGATGGATCAAGGAAGCAATCGAGATAAGGAGACGTGGATGTGGGACCATGAACAGGGACGACGGAGTTTACACGCTGGACCACGCATGGGACTGCATCGTCGGAGAGGGGAGAGCGGGCAGCAGAGGGCGACAACGTCCTCTGCTGCCCGCAGATAAACGGAGAAGGAAGTGACGCGCCACCATCAGCGTCAGCCTGAAGAAGCCGGCAGCTGTCGGCGAAACCGTAGCTACAAACAGGTAAACAAAACTGTTTCTGTGTTTAAAAAAGAACGAAAGCATGGATTTACAAAGACACAGCAAGAACACACCTAAGATGTTCAAGATGGGTGAGTCGGACAGTGTGGCGTAGATCTGTCGGGCTTCACTGTCTATTTTCTATCGGAAGCTAATGCAGCAGATAGATGTAGGAGACTATTTTCATGTTCAGCCTGCATGAAAAACTCAGTGAATGATCATAATCAGAAACAAAAATTAAAACATGTTTTTCAGTGAACCACACTTTTAACCAATGTTAATTTTGTTGACGAAATATATTTTTTCTTTTTTCGTTACAAATTAGTTTTTGTGGACTAAAACGAAACAAACTTAAATGTAACGTCACCAAATGGACTGATTTTGAGATCCCACGGTTCATATGCACGGCCAGAGCAATCAACCCTGGCTACACACGTTCTGCTGTATTTTACCCTGACAGGAGATGGAATATCTGCACGCAGGCTCTTTAATCAGATGACTTCATCAGCTGAACTGAAGCTTCTTCAGATAATGAAAGACGACAAGGTTCTGCACAAAACTCTGTTAGATAAACTTTTATTCCCAGAAGAAAATAAGATTTCATAACTAAGATTTTATAATTAATAATCACTAAATATTGCCATGTATAATTATAAATGATGAAATGTTTCATGAATCTGTTTCAGTGATAGTAAGTATGTTTGCTGGATGAGGTCATCACACTTGCAGACAGAGTAAGGCTAAGATAAAGACATGACACATAAGTAACCTTGTCCCACATTTCAGAGTTCAGAATCGGAGACGGTTTTCTGAGATGCTTGGCAACTTCTGCGATAACACCAGGCCTCAAAAAGAGCTTCACTCTCAGTCTCAGTAAGTCAGACAGACAGAGAGAAGCTCAGAGCGACTGTCTGAGCAAGCCTCCTTCACCAGAAGGATTTTGACATAGTCAAAACTTTAAGCTTTTGCACCTGCAAAGCTGAGGACAACAAGATATTTTTCCTGCAGAACAAAGCTGAGTTTGCGACACTCCTTCAGAGTTGTTTTGAGAGGCTTGGTTCCATCCAGTCCACCTGTGTTACCTGGAAGCGATCCTGGACCGACCTGGTCATGCTAGGAGTTAGTCTACGGACTTCTGTACTCGGGGTCTCCAATCCCCCTGGCATTTCGGATCCGCAAGGGCGCCTCCACTTGGGTACGTAGAACACAGTGAGATAGCGTCTGCATGCAGTTTGATAAATAACAGCTTGTAGCTACTTGCAAACCAAATTTCCTCCATCCAGGATTCAGCTTTCTCATGATACGGACTCTGAAATACTATATTCACACCTCGTTCCAGACACCCATCTCTTTAGTTTGCATCCACTCACAGTAAATTATAGTTTAAGACTTGACAAATGGTTTAAACTATTTGTAAAATAGATAATTATTTGTTTGCAAACCTGACTTGTTCTTGAATCCTAAACGAAGTGAAGACAGTCCCTGAATAAAAAAAGAGTATTTGAATCTTCTGCCTAATCATCTTAAAGACCAAGCAGGTGGTATTCTATAATTAATAGATTATCACAGCTATGGGTCACAAGTAATGACAATTAAGCAATTTATTTAATCCAATTTACCCTCAATTGATTCATTACATAAACATACACGCCAATAAAGACCAAAATGTGACAAATATTGATCAACATTTTCTTTGACGAACAAGATATGACAACGAAACGATCAGAGTCCAATCAGGAAATGGGAAATATGGGAGAACGGAAAAAATAATCAGTCAGCAAATGGAACAGGCAAGGCTAGAGGAGAAAAGAACCAATCACAGACCGGATCTGCCCGTTGTCTGAACAAGCTGCCGCTAACTGGACGTCTATGCCTAAAACAGGTAAAGCAGAAAATGTCCACGGCTGGGAGGGAAAGCATTTACTGCACATTTGTTTACCTTATTGAGAGGCACAATTTCAAACTCGGTGTTCATTTTGATATTTTCTATTAATTAATTTTATTTAAATAATAATTAAGTTTAATTGAACTGTGAGTTTTTCACATTTCTTTACCCACTCAAGTGAGTGTAGTTAACATTTTCTTTACAGAAGTAGAAAATACTTCACTAGAAGGAACATACATTTATTTTAGTCCACCAAAATTATTTTGTACTTCAGTCGACTAAAATAAGACTAAAATTGAAAGAAATTGGATGACTAAATTGTGACCAAGACTAAAACTTAACATTGGCTTTAACCAGAAACCTGCACTCCCGTGTGTTTGTGACTTACTTTATCACTGTTGTGTGGTTACTTTGGCAACCCTAATGAGCTACCAACAGCAGCTTTACATTTTTGGTAATCTAGTATTTTTCTTCATAGATTTAGGTGTTCTGCCATAGTTTAGGTCATTGATTTAATTGAAGAATACTTTATTGATCCCAGAGAGAAATCCGAGATTGCTGTTTTAAAATTCAGAAGGACTGCAAAACCATGTTTTTTCCCCTTATAAAGTGGTCTATTAAAACTTGCATTAAACACTAACTTGTACATTCAAATATCTGGCAGATGCACTTCAACTTCATGCCACATGGTAGGTATCTAAAGAAATAAGTTTCTTTAAATGTCCTTGATGATTTCAATGTCCTGGATACGGCTGAACTCACTTGACCAACAAAAATGAACAGAATTGCAGCTTGAATTCAGGCAGACGAAGACACATAATAAAACTAAACCAGACAGGAAGCAGCATGGCACTAAGAAAAAGCACAGTCAACATAATGAATGGGAGACAGAAAAATTACAAACGGCTTAGGAAAAAACAAACAAACCAGGAAATCAAAACTCAACGACTTAAACAATACAGAAATCTCACAGCCCCGGCACACAGAGCAGCCAGGATCCAACCTGCAGCAAACACGGGAATCCCAGCTTAAAAACAAAATCTGAATTTATGGGCAAGCCAGTAGGAAATGTTTGGCCATGTCGGGCAGCCCAAGCCTTAAAAATTTAGATCAAATCACCTGTGAATCTTTCTTTACATGCTGGATCTGCAGCTGTTGTTGGTATGAAAATGTGCTTTTAAATGCCTCAACATCATCAACGATAAAAAGCAAACTATTTTAGTTTTAATGCTGCGATGTACCTGCAGACGTGTTGAAGTGCTTTGGAGACAAACACGGAATGTCAATACACATACTATTGATTTCATCACCCTGTCATATTCTATAAATACTGTCAAAAATTTGGCAGATGCACATTAATTAGAATCATTGACGAAATGTCTGGAATCTGCTTGTTCAGCATGCTCCACATTATAAGGAAAAGGTTAAGTGCTGCCTGACGTTTTATCTCTCTCTCTCTCTCTCTCTCTGTCTTTTATCCTACTGTTACTCCATCTTTGTCCTCCGTATTCTTTCCTCCCTGCCTTCCTTCTTCAGATTTTTCTAGAGGACTTAACTGGCAGCAACGAACAGAAAAGTTTGTTTTCTGTTGGTTCTTTGCAGTCATCCCATGGAGCTGTGTGCACGCACACACCAACAGCCCTCGCTGCCATTTACCAGCATCCTCTTCAGCAGCACGCTTCCAAGATGGATGTCCTCTCATGTGCATTTATCCGCCAGCGCTGCGGTGCTTTATTATCTAATTTTGACAGCCCGGTAACGCCCATTGAGCTGCTGTGCCGCTGCCGATGATTCCCCCCAGAGACGGTCGGGGCGAGGCCGCTGCTGAACTCAATCACAAAGTGCTAAACACGGTGCACGGCACAAATGCTAATTTACTGTAACCGGCATGCTGACAGAACTCCAGTAATTGCAAATCTCAGCCGTCTTCATCACCGCCCTGATCAAACACGCACAAACACACCCATGCAGATACTCCCTTTCTTATTTTTTTACTTTTCTCTGGTCCATAAAATGCTGCATCTTCAAATGCAGGCCAGGGTCCAAGGTTTAGTGGGCTGATAAAAATGGAGATTTTTGAGGATGGCTGCCTGCACCCAAGGGAGAGGTGGGAAGATTGAAGCGTGCATGGAGCTGTCCCAGCTGTGATGAGGTGTGGATGTCTGCCTCTGCTGAAATTCAAGGGATGAAACATGAAGGAACTCTACAATAACTGATAACTTGATCAGTTGTCTAGTCTGCACATTTGCTCTTTGACTTTGCTTTTCTTCTAAACTTAAAAACTTGTCATCAACGTGCGGCAGCCACCATCAGTTTCCACTTACCACGTGACCAGATTTATAGTGGATTTCTCCATGCTTAATGCCCCTTCTATCATCCTGGAAGAAGGATGCAAACCTCGCTAAACATAGTCATTTTTCTTCTTTTTAATCCAATCTGCAGTGTTCAACAAGCAAGAAAACATCCAAAAACTGGCACCCACTATGGTCGCTCACCTCTGCTAGCGCTCCAAGAGGCTAAAACAACGATCTGATGTAGCGTAAGGTTGAAGTCAACGCTAATCACTTTGCTACAAAAGACAAATCCCTTTTCGTCCCTCTCCCTCCTCTTCCACAGGTAGCTTGAACTTTACAGATTGACATTAAAGTTGCAATATGGCGTTTTCCCCTTTCAGGATCTATGCATGTGTTTTCAGAAATCCATAAAAGGGATTGTCTTATTATATACTGTGATGTAATGTAGGAAATACGTAAAAAAAATTTGCTTAGCCCGCTCTGTCCGGTAGAGATCCATGCAACATGAACTGAGCACTAACCTTTAGCGTCAATCACAAAGCGTGCTCGAGGGTTTGAGGACGTACCTCGCTTGAGGCAGAGTTGGCAACCTTTCTCATGAACATTAATAGTTGTAAAACAGTTTTAGCTCTGTTTTGTTGGCAAGAGGAGCGCGTTCATGAACAAGAGTTGTTGCTTTTGGCCATAAATACGGAAGTGAAAATCACGGCTTAGTGTGATACACTTGTAAGCCACTAGATGGTGCCATCACATAAAATAAATAAAATGGATATCTTCTTTAATTCATCGCTGGTCCTCTTAGCATTCAAGCTAGGTTGGTGTGCTAGGCGGACAAGTGTGTCAGTGCATCACCCTGCAGGGCATTATGGGTAGCGATGGGTACCGAATTTGGTACTTTTTAAGGTACCGACCAAATTCCACAGTACCGACTGAGCACCGATTCACGTCATTTGAAACGGTGCCTCGTTTCGGTACCCGTCCTTCATAACAAGAACTTGACTAGACTGCTACACATGAGCGTTATGTCATCGGTCGCTGTGAGCGAGTTGTAAACAGAGCAGCATGATAGAAAGAACGCACGCTAAAGCTTGGGTCCACTTCACTAAAAGTGATGGGTAACTGGGTGATGATGAAACCAGCGACAACAATCTAAGTGAGACATCCTCATCTTAATCTGCTCCGGTAGGTAAATAAAATGTTTAAGATAACGTTAGATAGATTTGTTAGCTTCCGTTTCGCTAATGGTGCGTTCACTTTCTCCTCGGAACTCCGAATTTCCGACTAGAAGAACATGAACGCACTCTAAAGTTTGGCTTCACTTTACTAAATGCGACGGATGATTGGGTGAAGATGAAACCAGCGACAACAATCTAAGTGTGAGGCATCATCGTTTTAATCTGCTCCAACAGCTAAATAAACTGTTTAAGATAACGTTAGCTTGATATGTTAGCTTCCATTGCCACCATTGTTAGTAGCTAATGGTGCGTTCGCTTTCTCCTCGGAAATTCTAACTTCCCAGTAGGAAAAATCAAATGAAAAAGGACGGCAAAAGGAATGAAGATACACAGTAAATTTAGTTCACAGTAAAGATGTTTGCTTCAGTTTAATTATCAGCTTATAAAACTACAAGGACAATGTTAAAATACAAACAGTTGTATGTTATTTACCGTGATATTTATCAAATATGGTTATATATTGAGAAAAATATATATTCAATCATAAAAGAGAATTAAAATATTAAACTGTCAAAAGTATCTAAAATTGGTACCGAATCCATTCAAATGTCAAAGGCACCCATCCCTAATTATGGGAACTGGGGAGCAGTCTCGTTGATTGACACCTCCCTCTTGTGGTTACGCTTCCCCATTGGTCAACACTTGTGTAAATGATTTGTTTTGCTGTTGAGGCCAAGGGAGGAACTTATGAGAAATAAAAATTGTAACAGTTTACGTACTTTATATCAAAGAACAAGGTGAGATAATTAAATTAAAACATTTACTTAGTCACCTTATTTCATTTAAACTTTTTCCAAGCTTTAAAAGTATTTAGATTTGGTTTCCATGAGTTCAGATGTTTGTTGACACCTCAGGATTCCAGCAACACATGAATCCTAAAGCATTCAACGTTTGTTGACAGTTGCTACAATATGTGTCTGAACCTTTATCCTCCATCTTGTGCAAGCGTTAGAAAACACTCAGAATAACCGTCATCCCAGAGACTGCCGTTCAGCCATGATTGAGTAGGAAATCAGCCATTTCCTTGGAGCAGGCAGGGTTCGTTGAGAACCTTCACCATGGCTCCGAATGGCATGGGGGGGGGCCTTTCCTCAAGGTAGTTACGATCCACGGTGCGGTATATTACGTTTCCCTGTGTGGAATTGGATTGTGTTTTTTATCACAGTAAAATCAACATTCATCTTAGACTCCAAAGACAATTTATTTTGTTTTTTTACTTTCATTTAGCGTGAGTTGTTGGTGGGACAACTAGCAGGAGTGCATTAGACCATTTGTTTAGCATTTTTCTGTCAAAAATGAGCCGACGCCGTCAACCAAGCGTTTTTCTGTTTGTGACACTTTGAGCAGAGTTCAAGAAAAAAATTTGGGAGTGTTAGCTCTCCTGGACTCAAGATTGTTTTGTTGCACTTTTCACCCACCCCCTATAATCAGATAATCCTCAGTTTGTTTGGTACTGTCGTCCAGTGCTTCAGCCCGTGAATTGATAATTTCATTCCAGCCCTCCCTTTGAGGCGCACTGGCAATTCTGAATCCCCCTCCTCCTGTTTCCAATCCCTGCATTCAGGCCCTGCAGTTGGTCAAATTGCCTAAAGCCTGAGTGATTGTAATTTCTGAAGAGGTTGCTGAGTGGTGCTTTGAAGGAGGGGGGAGGGGAGGGCAGTAATGGCAATGGCACCGGCAATAAGCAGGAAGGGTAGGTAAGAGTCGGGAAGTGTGTGTGGAGCGTGAATGCAGAGCTGGGTGGTGTTAAGTGCTGTCGTGGAGGAGTCGAGCTCTGCCTCATGCTGGTCACAGCCTTGTTCTGGCTGACCTAATCCCTTATGAAGCAATTAGCCTTTCACCTGGACAAGCTAATCAGAAAACGACACCAGCAAGAGTAGCACAAACCACCACCTCTAAAAAGGCCGGAGTCCAAAAGGACGTATGGATCAAATTGGTGATTCAAGTCCGGACGTTATTGGGGAGACCTCTGGGAATCTTGCAGCCCATATCAGGAAAAGTCAATCCCACTCATTAAAATAACTGCTTTGGCTTCTTTAGGCTTACAGAAGTTTATTTAAATTTAGTCCCACTTTCAAAGGAAATACTGTGATTCTGTTCTAAAAACCATTTCCTTTTGTGTTTTCATTGCAAATTATTTTGAGCATAAAATATCTTATTTCCAGCGTTCTTGATTCTTCTGGTGTGTGTACCCTCTCATCACCAGAGTAGACACTTTTCATGTTATGAATTTTCTGAAAAATTATTTTGATGGAAGGGATGGCTGAGTAAAAACCTGTAATCCAGGACCAGAGAGGAGGCAGAAGATGGATGAATGAGAAGTACGAATGGCAGATCTAGAACGGTTTTCTAAGTGTGGCAGGAAGCTCCTGCAGAATTTTGCTAGAAAACTAAAATACTCAAATAAAATGGACAAAATTAACCTTTTTGTCTAAATTAGCATTGACACATACAGCACGTACTTTTTTCCAGCATAAAACTAACGTTATGTCTGGCGCTGACTTGAATTAGCATTTTATTTTTATTTTAATAAACCAGAACAAAGTCCAAATTAAATGTTTATTGTTAGGAATCTAAATAGATTATTCTGAATGTTGGACTTCACATCTTTTTATTGTATTTACAGGTTTACAGGTTAATGTTTCCCCTCCCAATATGGCCGACCTGTTTATGCATCCCTGTGACTAAAGGAGGCAGTCAACATGAGGTCTGACTACTTATCTTTGTTTGAAATATGTCTGCTGCTGAAATTTGGAGGCTGAAACCATTTAGACCCTCAAGAAGGTGTTAGTTAGAAAATAGACCGCTGAGATTTCATTGACTTTCTACCGTCTGTGCTTCCTCTGGAGCCACTGATGTTTTATACCTCGTTTCCATGGTGACCCTGTACACACATAGCCAGGTATCCCACAACACATTCAAAAACTCCGACCAAAGTGGAGATTTATGAAATATCCGTTCTTAGCATTTGCTTGTGGACGTAATTGTTGTTTTAGGATTCGCTTCGTCAATGCCAAGACAAAAATGCTCCGACCTCACATGTGTGATCTGTGTTTAAAACTCGCTTGTTTATACATGACTGGTATTGCCCACCACCTAGCTATTCCACATCCAAGAAATGTTTCTCGGCAAAGACGCCAAAGATTTGGGGAACTACTGCCACCTACAGCCTTGGAGTTGTTTTGCTATAAACGAGGTCGTGTGGATCCAAGTTTATTTTACTAGATGGGTGTGCTTGGGCTTTCGACAATCCAGCTACATGTGTCCATGGCCTGTTTGGTACAGTGACGGTCACTACACTATTTTGTGGTCCGGAGTATTCAAGAGAAATTCCAGTCGCTTGGACTCCACTGGGCAGGCTGGGCTCAACCTTAAAGACATGATGTGTAGTTTTTACCTTTAATCTCTGGAAATATCCATCAAAACATTGTTGAAAATTAATAAAAAATAAAACGGTCCTTCCTGCAAAAACAAAACACATCTGCTAAGGCAGCAGCTTTCAGAGCCGTGTTAACCTTGTGCTCGGTCACATAGGTGGCAACGTGACTGGAAACTGAGTTTCTAAACTGCTCCCAAACAATCAAGTCACGTAACTCCTCAAAGGTTTTAATCTCCAGAGATGAACACCAACAATAAAAATGAGTAGCCAGTTCTCTGGCAAATTCCATGTTGGTTTGTACACTGGACTTCTCCCAGGTCCCAGTTGTTGAAACATATTTACAGCTTTGTACCATAAAAATCGGATCTAAAGTAGGGTGTGGGTCTAGCATCAAAAGGGAAGCCGTATTAGACGCCTTGATTCCTTCTGGCCGGCTTGGGGTCCTGTACCTGTTGATGATGTCACACTAGATGATTGGCTGGATATTCGACCAAAGCCCTTTTCAGATAGACATTCTGGAACATTTGCGGACAATTCAACTGTGTTTTCAGACACACCACTTTTGTCCCGGAACTTGTCCTTTCGGCTGCGTTCACACAGCAGGGAAAAGTTCCAGAAGTCTGACAGCGGCGGGGTGTTGGGGGGGGGGGGGGGGGAGGTTAGAAATCGGACTCATGTTAAGAAGAAGAAGAAAATATCGTTTCTACAGCGCCTCTCAAGATAAAAATCACGAGGCGCTTAAGCATAATTCTGCGCACACGAAGACGCATAAGAGACCTGGATGATGAAGCTCAATGGTTAAAGGAATCACTGAAGCGGTGTGAAGGGCTCCGTCGTGCATCTAGACGGTACCGTAGGAGGCGAGCTGCCGTGGTTCGCCGCTGCATGCTACAGCAGCGAGCGCCGAGCTATGTAGGTGTGCACAGCATCCCCCGGTCCCCTCCTCCTCCCCCTCCCCCTTGTCCGGAACTCTACCTCACCAGTCTGAAGCAGCCACCCTGTCCGTAACAAGTCCGGACCTGTTACTAGGGGCTTCGTCCGGTAAAGTTCCGGAACACGTTATCCAGATGTTTGTATTCAGACACAAAGGTCTTACGGACAGAGTCCGGAACATTTCCGTTTTTTATGGCCTGTCTGAAGGGGGCTTTACAGAGCTGGTCACCACGCTCAAAAAAATTTGGGGAGTAAGAAACACAAATTTAATAACAAAACTGCTAAAACATTTCCAAAACCTATGTGAAAGAACAGAAGTGAAAAAGAGATGCAATATATTTATGCTGAGTGTTATTGCCGTAGTATGATGACATCATCAGCAGGCGCAGGACCCCGAGCAGATCCAGAATCTACAGCGCCATAAAACTAGCATTGCATTCTCTCGATGGAATTAACTGAACGACCATCAAAGTCTGAGGAGTCACGCCGAGGTCGCAATCTTTCTGCTCCACGGGTAACGTTTATCATAATGTTTTTAAACTAGCGACAGTCACGATGACATGTTGTAAAACGACCCTGAAATGTATGTACTGCCCCCTAGTGCCAGACACTACACACTGCCACTTTAAGGCGAGCCTTAGCATCACTGTGACGATAAACGCGCCGCAATAAACCACAACTCTGAAATCCAGACAGCCGCTTTGCTTGACATGCATAGTTTTTTCTTGCATGCTGGCATCTCCAACTTCCACCCAATCAAGATGGACAAAGCTTTTCTTTCAGTGTTGAATAGTGAAGCCAAAATTTCTCAATTACTTGAGCAGCCATGTTGGTTTTACGGGACCAAAGTGTTCACATACCGCTGAAAGTCCCGCCTACTCACCTGCACATAATCATGAAGTCTTTAAGTAACTATCTTGTTCGATGGAGAGGCAAAACCTATATTGCAGTCAGGCTTTAAGGGGGAATTGTTTTGTTTTAGCTTCAAATTCCTGTGTTTAGTTTGGTTTTGCTTGAAACCGAATCTGGAAAAAGTGCTGAATTTGACTGTCGGGTCATTAACTCACACCTGAATATTCAGTTTTAGAATCACTATAATGCACTAAAAAGGCAAAAGTCAGTCCCCATTGCAGCATGTCATTGTTTTCCCACCGCAGGTCTGATGTAACATGAAATCCTGCAGATTTTTTTGTTTTGAGTCCAATTCCTCTATTTGCACTGCCCTCGTTTAACCCCTCTGCACGACTATCTGCAGCCTCCTCAACTAAACAGGCTTTTTGGAAAACGGTTGTTCAGGATATTGGCTGAATCGCTTTTCGGTGGACCCTTTTGTCTCAGACAGGAAATTGGATTAAAAAATGTACATAGGCATTGAGGATTGCCTCTGTGCATCTTTTCTGCTGTCACTTTTTCATTCGCTGAGGAATAACAACTTTAAGAGCAGAGCAGCACCCAACGTTTCCTGTTCCAGCGTCGTGTTGATGCACAGAAATTTTCCATAAGAAATGGATATACAGCATGCATGTGTGTGTGTGTGTGTGTGTGTGTGTGTGTGTGTGTGTGTGTGTGTTTGCTGTGCATGTGCTGACTACAATTTGGGCTCACACACCGTCCTGTCAGGGGTCTGTGCGGCTAATCTTTATGCACTCTGTGACCTCCTCACTGCAAACCCTGCTAAATATATTATTCCCCTGGGCCTTTCATTGCTGCGTGGTGTCAGAAATCAATATGTATGAGGCGCGTAGATGGGAATTTCTAATAGATCTCTGCGGCCCTGCGCTGCTCTTCAATATCTGCCTTGGACTATTAGTGCCGGCTCAGTGGCGGTGAAATAACCGAGATAATCTTTTAAGGTACCTTTCTTAAGGTGGAGCAGCAACTCCCGCTTTGCATCTTCCTCCCTCCTGAGTGCTAAAGATGGGTTCACATGGCGGGTGTTTAGAAAAAGAAATGTGCACACTGATCAGGATCTGACTGTCGGTGGTGTTTTTATTTAAAACACAGCTGAAAACCCACCGACGATTTCACATAGAAAACAACACAAACACACAAGCGTCCACGCTGCATTTTAATGTGGATGTATGTGTGTGTGTGTGCGTTCTCTCTCCCAGCTGAATGCTGATCGTTTTTGCAAGTGCGTGCATGTGTGTGTGTAGGTGGATGAGGGTATCTGGAGGGATGTACCACAGAGCTAATTGCCCATATTCCTAATGCGGGGATGATTTGCTGCAGCACTTAGCAGCAGCAACAGAGGAACCTGACTCTCCCCAACCGCCACCACCACCTTCACCCTCCCACCTCGGTACCCACTACACCGAGGAGGAGAAGAGGAGACATCCGGCATCAGCAGGCAGTTAGGGGATTGGTATGGGGGGGTGGAGAGAGGGAGGGAGGGAGGGAGGGAGGTGGTGGTTGGCTCAGACAGCATGTGGTCTCCAGGGAGGTGGAGAGGCTGAAATTATTCTACGGTCACACGCTTTTCCACTCCCCGCCTCTTCCCTCTCCATCTCTCAGCGAGGACCTCGTGTATAATCCTTGGCGCTCGCCTGGCTCGTATATCTGCCGTCCCTAAGACAAAGGTTATATCTCTTTCCTCCAGGACCACTAGACCGCATACCTGCTCCATTATCACCTCATCATCAGCACCTGTAGAGAAGAATTAATTACACCATTAAAGCATTTGTCACATTTTTTCAACCTTAAGAAAAATGATGACAGAGCATGTTAGGAAAAGCCCACTTGAAAAACAACGAGGCAGTCATGCACATTCGTATATTTTCGTGTGTTTCCCTCTTGGAGTGTTTGCAATGAGATTCAAGTCATCACAGATGTTTTTATCTCTTCTTTATTATGGGTGAAGCATCACAAGCCTGACTGTAAATGGCTACAAATCTTTTGTTGTGGGGTTTTGCTGAGAAATCCTGAAAAATTAAAAGCTTACCTGCTCTAGACAGCTCCTTGGCTAGACTCAGTTTGGAGAAATAGAGATCAGCTCTCGCCAAAAAAAAAAAGAAAAAAGAAATGCAATAAAAATATCACAGACTGCCAATAATTCATTGTGTGAATATGATAAATGACCCGCACTTGTATAGCACCTCTCAGAGTAAGGACTCCAAAGCGCTTTACACTACAGTGTATCATTCATCCATTCACACACTCATTCACACACTGATGGGGATGAGCTACGATGTAGCCACAGCTGCCCTGGGGCGCACTGACAGAGGCGAGGCTGCCGAGCACAGGCGCCAACGGTCCCTCCGACCACCACCAGCAGGCAAGGTGGGTTAAGTGTCTTGCCCAAGGACACAACAGCAGAATTCTCTGTCCGGAGCCAGGATTGAACCGGCAACCTTCCGATTACTGGACAACCCGACAGTTAAAGCACAGATTTTAATACGAGAGTGTTTCACATAGATGAACTGAACAAAAAATAAAATGAAAAAGTGTTTCATAACCAGTCTTGCTTATAAGGACAATCTTCAAGACCAAAAATGTTTCATTCATATTAAGCTGAAAGGCTCGGTGTGTAGTGCAATCTTATTTCTGTGGTCTTTGTATGAGTACCTTAACCAATGGATGAGCTAGCTGCAAATCCAAGCTGGCCAGGACCACTAGGGATGGGTACCTTTGACATTTGAATCGATTTGGTACTAATTCCTGGTACTTAACGGTACCAATTTTTGATACTTTTGAGTGTTTAATATTTTAATTCTCTTTTATAATTAAATATATATTTTTCTCAATATATAACCATATTTGATAAATATCACGGTAAATAACATACAACTGTTTGTATTTTAACATTGTCCTTGTAGTTTTATAAGCTGATAATTAAACTGAAGCAAACATCTTTTCTGTGAACTAAATTTACTGTGTATCTTCATTCCTTTTGCCGTCCTTTTTCTTAGATTTTTCCTACTGGGAAGTTAGAATTTCCAAGGCGAAAGCGATCGCACCATTAGCTGATAACAATGGTGGCAATGGAAGCTAACATATCAAGCTAACGTTATCTTAAACAGTTTATTTAGCTGTTGGAGCAGATTAAAACGATGATGCCTCACACTTAGATTGTTGTCGCTGGTTTCATCTTCACCCAATCACCCGTCGCATTTAGTAAAGTGAAGCCAAACTTTAGAGCGCGTTCATGTTCTTCTAGTCGGAAAATCTGAGTTCCAAGGAGAAAGCGAACGCACCATTAGCGGAACGGAAGCTAACATATCAAGCTAACGTTATCTTAAACATTTTGTTTACCTACCGTAGCAGATTAAGATGAGGATGTCTCACTTAGATCGTTGTCGCTGGTTTCATCATCACCCAGTTACCCATCACATTTAGTGAAGTGGACCCGAGCTTTAGCGTGCGTTCTTTCTACCATGCTGCTCTGTTTACAACTGGCTCGCAGCGACCGACGACAAAACGCTCTTGCGCATGCGCAGCTGTTTAGGCAAGTTCTCGTTATGAAGGACGGGTACCGAAACGAGGCACCGTTTCAAATGACGTGAATCGGTGCTCAGTCGGTACTATGGAATTCAGTCGGTACCTTAAAAAGTACCGAATTCGGTACCCATCGCTAATTGCCACCACCTTGAATCCGGCTGCATATACATCAGACTAGAACATTGTCATAAAGCATTTGGATTCTGTGATATTTAGCTATGTTTGCTACTCTACTTTCCAAAACAAGATTGTTCAAACAGCTAATATATTAATGTATGTGTTACTTGTCTACAGAAAATAGAGAAAACATCTGAATCATTGGTCTAAGTGGTATTTGAATGTAACATGATGCTTGCTCAACTCAAAGGTTTGTGGGCATTTCTAGACTTTGCTAGTGAATGTGCTCCTATCAACTCTGATGCAGACTGAAATAAGTAAAAACCGTAATAAACTGTAATTAGACTTTCGGAATGAAAGTCCAAACATCTGGAGAGGAGGAGGGAGAGTGGGGTTCAAAGAGCAAGAAAACAGGACAATGAATTCAAGTCTGGCATCTTCTGATGGGTTTTGTCTAAGTTTCGGTATCCAGACACACGTTGTGGACATGATATCTTCCTTCCATATGCAGACATGCACTAATACACACCTCCCTCATGCTGCTTGCCTCCATAATTACCTCCCTCAGGTACTGCTACACAGGGAAACACCATGCACGCACTGCCACCGGGGGCACTGCGCCAGGGAGAACAGACAGCAGCCATTCAGGGGGCAGTGAGGGAATAAAAGAGCTGGAGGAGGTGGAGGCGCGATTCTGATGACGTATGTGTGTGTGTGTGTGTAGTTGTGATGGTGTCACGGCAGGCATGCGTTCTAATTACGCAAGGTCTCCCACAGCCATTAGGAGCTGTCAGTAACATGAGGGAACGCATTCAGCCGGTTCAGAACAAGAGTTCAATGCAAATCCACCGCAGAGTGTTTGCATGCAAGCTGTGCAAGGCCCTGCAGACGGCTTCAGCTTCGACCTAAACAACGTCTTTGTGCGCTCGTCTATTTCAGGAGATTCCAAACCAATCAAAAGTTATTTGCCATGAGCAGAGCTTCCGGGTAATGTGAGATTACCCACAAATGCAGAGTGTTTTTAAAGATGAGACTGTTTAGCTGTCTCTGATCCCAGGTGAGGATGAGCATTTTACAAATCATTTAGCTTTGAAAAAGGTTTGTGCTCAAAAACTCAGTGAGATTGTCAAAGACGTGCAGCAAAGACACCAGTTTGTACCACCTTTGATGTATCTACTTCTGTTTTAATCATAATGGTTACGTCACCAAATGTAAAATCATCAAACTGCTAAAAATCTACCTTAGACAAAGCCAGTCTCACCTGGTGTTGAGAAGAACGCCCGTGCCATTCCTGTCTCGGTGTGGTCTGCATGTGTCCATAGCCTGAAGCTGACTTGTATGGGAGACTTGTCAGCCCCCCCCCCCCCCCCATGTCCTGTCAGAGCTGGGAAGGGACACTATTTTTATATGTGGCAACCTGCCACGTCAGTTTTTTTTAGGTTTACTCCACTTGGACATGAGCTGGACTTTGGCATCTGTGTCCCTGTTTTACCTTACACTCCATTAAAATCTTATGAGAAACTGGGGTTTACACACACTTTAGTGATCAAAACAAAATGCAGTTGATCAAAGTAATAAAGAGCAATGTTGAGCAGCAAAATGGCCTGTCAATCCCAGTTTGATACCGTGCTACTGGCCATCTGTTTATAAAAAGGTGCATGTCTCTCCACAGGAAAGTTGCGGCTTAACTTTCTTTGATTTTGAGCCTGCATTATCCAGATGTTAAGGAAAAGTGCGACCTCTAACAGCTGGATAAAGTCAAAATCTCACTTCACATATATTATTAGAACATGGCTGAACTGTGACAAATCTGGAAAACAATCATCGATGTGAAGGCAATTACGAAGCTGCTGTGCTCTTAGTTGTCCTCAAATAGGTTATCTGATTTCCTATTTTAGTTCCTCCACCACGTTTCCATAGAGATCCAATATGTTAGCCAGGCACTAATTCCATGGAGGCATGACTGTTTCACATCAAGATGCAGCTATGTGCTAGAAGATCACTCTTCATGCTAATGGTATGACGGGGCTGAAGATCACGCATAAGGTCACGTGACCAGTCTGGCTTTGAATTTCCCAGAACCCTGCTGCCGAGTTGCTTCCTGCTCCTTCACGCTCAACCCAGAACCAAAAACACTGCTCATAAACCAACACACCCTCACTACAGAAGGTTTTAGCTCAAAACAATCTCACTCACAATCAACGCATGCCTTAAGTCAAAATCCTGCAAAAAACATCAAACATTAAACTTTTTTCAACAAGATCTTAATCCTGTGACCAAGACTTTTCAGATTGTCACATTTAATGCTTTTCCTTCCAGCCATGGACATTTTCTCCTGTTAGACAGTTGACTGAATTGTACAACAGTAACCGGCATTTACGTATGCTTACCGCTAGCTTTTTCAAACTGCGGCCGGCTTCGGACTCTGATTGGATCATCTCTTGACTAGACCTGCCTTTTCTAGTTGCTGATTGGTTCTTTTTTCCATTCATTTTTACAATTGTTAATGTAAATTCTCGTTCAATTAAATTAAATTAGAGTTTTTTTATATAGCGCCAATCATGACAAGAGTCGTCTGAAGGCACTTCACACAGTAAACAGTCCAATACAGGTCAGTTCATTAAGTCAATCAGTACAAAGTTTCCTATATGAGGAACCCAGCAGGTTGCATCGAGTCACTGACTAGTGTCTGGGTCTTTACAGCAATCCTCATACTAAGCAAGCATGCAGCGACAGTGGAGAGGAAACCTTATGTTTACAGGAAGAAACCTCCAGAGAATCCTGTCTCAGTATAAGCAGCCATCCACCACGACACACTGGGGATCGAGAAGACAGAACACACACACACGCACACACACACGCACGCACGCACGCACGCACGCACGCACGCACACACACACACACACACACACACACACCGTTGTCGCCTTTCATTTATCAACAAAAAACCCACACACAGACTTCTGTTATATTGAGTTGCTAGTCATTGAAAAATGTAACTTGAGATGTTTTTAGAGTAGACGATTGTACCATTCATAGCTGAAAGTTAGCCTGTAGCACTTTTAAACTTAAATTAAAATCAAACAAAAATGGCTTCACTGTCATTTGCTTTTGGGCTGCTCCTTTTACTGGCGTCTATTCTTTCCACAACGCTGTTGCTTCTTCCTGCTCAGTGTTCAATTACAAATGCTGACTTGGTAACCCTTGCACGCTCACATGTGATTGGTTCTGGAACCAGGAAGTATGAAGGCATACTTCATACAGATTGTAAACAAAGACCACCTCCCTCTTCAGCCTTGACCCTCCCAGGTGGCTGATAAGGAAATCTGTTTCCATGTAACCTTCCTTCAACATGATTGTGGCATTAGACTGTTTAGTGATTATTTACTTATTGCACCTTTAACAAATAACTTTCCTGCTTTGTCAACTTGTGGGGCAAAAACCACATTTTCATGATTTCTTTGGCTACACAATAGACTTTTTTCTTTCAAAATGTATAATTATACACTTACTTCCATAAACAAGTAAGCGGTCTATAGCTGATAGTGCACATCTTTAAGGGCTAATTTCATGATGATTCTTTCTGAAATCAAGCAGCAGAAGTCATGTGAGTCGTGTGCGTGTAGTAGTTGCACCTTTTTGTTGTAGCTAAAAGGACAAATAAACCTATAATGATCAGCTGAAGTCATACATTGTTCTTTGTTTTAACAACGTAGCATCTGCAAAGCTAAATATTAAGTCACTGCCTCTGAAAGTCTTAACAGCAGATCTGAAGATCTCTGCCATAATGGCGCAGCAGGTATCAGACAATCGCCCCACGTCACGCCGCCTTGTCTACGAGCCCAGCTGCTGCTGTGAGACACACACACACACACACACACACACACACACACACACACACACACACACACACACACACACACACACACACAAACAATCATTTCCCTTTGCCTGTCCCTCGTGCCTTCCCCTTTAAAGAGACACGCGGGTGGCTACGCTCCACTTGACATGAGGGGTCTGTATTCTCACCTCAGAGACGGAGGATGGGCATGGTTACAGGCTTTGATGGCTTAATTATTGCTGTGGAAACAGGAGTGGTTAGAGGGAGAAGGAGCCAGGGTGATGTGAGTGTTAGCAGCTCTGATAAGCTTCTGAGGATCTGGATTGGCTCTGAGGTCCCAGAAGGCGTCTAAAATTCATTCTTTAGTAAAAGGTGATTTTAATGCTTAATTTTTCAACACTGAATAATCACAGCTGAGTGATTTAGTAGTGGTTTATTAAATCCTCTGTAATTTTAAAATGCCAATAACAGTTTTTTGTGCAAACAGTTAAACAAAGCATTGATTTTCTAGATACAACGCTGAGCGGAGTGCTGTCACCATTGTTCAGGCGGAGAAAAATCTTTTCAACTTGCATGAGCAGAGCTGATAAAATTAGGATGTTTAAAAAGGATAGAAAAAAATTACAGAATGTAGACAGTTTTATGCAAATAACTGTCTAAATAATAGGTAAAGGACAGTTCTGACTTTGACAGAAGTCTGCTTCACTCTTGTTGCCCCTGTGTATTCCTATTTTTTGCTGTTTACAGGTTTCAGATCAGCCAAAGCAGAAAAAAATCAACATCAAAGATACCCTGAGTCAATGTAAAAGTGAGTTTCACCGAGAAACTTATAATACACGTTGGTTTTTAAATCGGTCACTCTAACGTGAAAAGTCTTCTATCCCTATTTCCTGCATCGGCTGTCGATGGAAAATAGCTTTCATGGACTCATCCACCTTGTCTTACAACTGCAGAGGGAGGTGTTAAAGAGCAAATTACAGGTTAAATATTTTTTTTTCTAATTCATATAAAATGCTGTCCAAAAATACCATTTAAAAAGCTTATTGTGGATATTTCGTTTTAAAATACACAACAGCAGAGTTTTCTAGTAGAAAGTGTCCTTTCTCAGCAAAGCTTCTATAAATGCTCTTTTTTCAAAATCTGAACCTCTAACTAACTAAAACTTTATTTATATAGCGCCTTCACATGGCCCAAGGACCAAACAAAGTGCTGCACCTCAGAAATAAACATTGAAACAATAAAAACATATAAAACCATTTAAAAACCAACAAAAACATGCAGATAAAATCTAGGTGGGGCAGCAAAAAGTGCAAAGCCATCCGTTAACGGGACTCTTCTTGAATAAAAGCTAAAGAATAAAAGTGAGTTTTCAGCTGGCTCTTGCCGAGCGTGGTGGCCTGTTTAACACGTGTAGGTAGCTCATTCCAGAGCCTCGGCCCCAGCACCGAGAAAGCACGACCCCCTCGAGATTGTAGTCTGTGTTTAGGAACGACCAGCAGTCCTTGTTGTGCTGACCGAAGGTTCCTTGCGGGAACATAAGGATGGATCAGATCCGCCGGATAACGTGGAGCCAACTCATTTAAACATTTAAAAACAAACACCAGAACTTTAAACAAAATTCCAAAAGAGACTGGAAGCCAGTGTAGGGATGCCAAGACAGGCGTAATGTGGTCAGATCTCCTGGTACCAGTCAGTAACCTGGCTGCCACATTTTGGACCTTCTGTAGTTTCGTTATGGAGTCCTGCTTGATGCCTGCATTAAGTGAGTTACAGTAGTCCAGTCTGGTGATAATGAAGGCGTGGATGACCGTTTCCAGATGTTTACGTGATAGCAGCGGCTTGATCCTAGCTATTCTCCTGAGATGGAAATAGCAGGATCTGATTGTTCCATTGACCTGGGTGTCCAGTGTGAGCTCTACATCCAACTTTGCCCCCAGGTTGGTGACCACAGCCTTCTCAAAAGGTGCTAATGAAGGAGCCAATCCCTTGGGCACATCCATGTTTGTATTTCGGGCAGAACAGGATAGTCTCAGTTTTATTCTGGTTAAAGAACAATACATTTTGAGCCATCCAAAACTTGACCTCCTCCAAGCAGTCCAAGAGTGGTTTAAAAGAACTTGAGTTATTGCATGATACAGGTAAATAGATTTGACAGTCATTCGATGAAACAAGTCACCCAGCGGCAGCAGATAGAGGGAAAAGAGGAGAGGTGCCAGGACTGATCCCTGAGGCACTCCACACTGCAAATCAGCAGTATCAGACGAACAGTCCCCCAGTCTTACACAGTCTCTGACGTAACCAAAGGGAGTTAGAAGCTGCCTCAGCTCAGTGTGGAGATTGGGTAGTTTTAGGGTAGAGAGGTCATGTTATCAAGTCCGTGTGTGTGTTTACTAGTTTTGGATTGTGTTCTTTTGATAAACTATAGTGTGTGAAGGCTGTACCAACTCCAGCGTTTCCGGACATCAAGTCCACAGGTTTCCAGATAAGAGAAGCAACGCTTCTGTCTCAGTGCCTGAGGGCGTTATGTGCAGCTGAAAAGACTGACTTCTGTAGCCCGCATCGGTCGGTACCGGGACAGGGAGGTCTGTGCTGGGCTCCAGAGACCTGTGGCGGGGTTTAAAAAATTAATTGCGGATTTCTGGAGCTCAGACCACCGTCAGAACCAACCACCAGCTGATTTCCGGGTTGGAACCGGATCAGAACCGCCGCACCAGGAGAGGATGCGCAGCTTTTAAAAATACCAGCTCGACTGTCTCGCTTGTGTTTGGGTCAAATCCAGCTCACAGAAGCCCGCATGAGCTCCAGAACCAGATCACAAGTGTCTCTCTCGCTCTCACTAAGAGCTAAACTACGTTAGGTGAACAGATATTAACGAGTATGACCGCTGACAGACGCTCATTAGTATTAATATTAACTGACCGATACTATTTTAATTGCCTGGTACACTATAGTAATCTGTACAATATTGTGATGTTAGCACACTAACATGGTTAACCCACCAGACACCTGCTGCTCCCCCGCTGCTGCTCCTCCTTAATCTCTCTGCTTTGGCCGATCGTTTCTCCCTCTGGTTTGTTTCCGCCCTCTGGGGCGAGCAGCAAACTCATAACTTTAAGGTTTTGGTCCATCATGAGTATAACTGTAAACATTTAAAGTTTCCTCTGTGTCAGAGCTGGCATTAGATTCCATACTTTTCTCTGGATAACAGGACTCCCTCAGCTGACGTCACTTGGCTTGGCCAAAAAAAACAAACTTTCTCACAAAAATGACTCTAAAAGCCTAAATAATTTATGTATGTGTAAAAAAATGTTTAAAACGAGTTTCTATTATTTTTCTCTAAACATTGGTTCATGGGAGTCTTTAACCTGCAATATGCTCTTCAGGAGAGTAAAGCGCGCCTCGGCTAGTTTAAGCTAATCGTTAGCATTAGCAACATGATGGAACTCCTTCAGGCTTGTGTTATTTGTGGAGATACAACGTCAACATTGAAGAGCAAATGGAGGCAGTGGATGAGTTTCATATCGTGAATAGAGTAATCCTGCTGTTTACTGCCCCCCTCTCGTCGTCGTCTTCCTCAGCTTATACGGGTCCGGGTCGCGGGGGCAGCATCCCAACTAGGGAGCTCCAGACCGTCCTCTTCCCGGCCTTCTCCACCAGCTCCTCCGGCAGGACCCCAAGGCGTTCCCGGACCAGATTGGAGATGTAACCTCTCCAACATGTCCTGGGTTGACCCGGGGGCCTCCTGCCGGCAGGACATGCCCGAAACACCTCCCCAGGGAGGTGTCCAGGAGGCATCCTGACCAGATGCCCAAACCACCTTAACTGACTCCTTTTGATCCAGAGGAGCAGCGGTTCTACTCCGAGTCCCTCCCGAATGTCCGAGCTCCTCACCCTATCTCTAAGGCTGAGCCCGGCCACCCTACGGAGGAAACTCATTTCGGCCGCTTGTATCCGCGATCTCGTTCTTTCGGTCATTACCCAAAGCTCATGACCATAGGTGAGGATTGGGACGTAGATCGACCGGTAAATCAAGAGCCTGGCTTTCTGGCTCAGCTCCCTCTTCACCACGACAGATCGGCTCAGCGTCCGCATCACTGCAGACGCCGAACCAATCCGCCTGTCGATCTCCTGATCCCTCCTACCCTCACTCGTGAACAAGACCCCGAGATACTTAAACTCCTCCACTTGAGGTAGGACCTCTCTCCCGACCCGGAGTTGGCAAACCACCCTTTTCCGGTCGAGAACCATGGTCTCAGATTTGGAGGTGCTGATCCTCATCCCAGCCGCTTCACACTCGGCCGCGAACCTACCCAGCAAGAGCTGAAGGTCAGAGCTGGATGAAGCTAGGAGGACCACATCATCCGCAAAAAGCAGAGACGAGATTCTCCTG
Organism: Nothobranchius furzeri; assembly: GCF_043380555.1. Classification (NCBI taxonomy): domain Eukaryota; kingdom Metazoa; phylum Chordata; class Actinopteri; order Cyprinodontiformes; family Nothobranchiidae; genus Nothobranchius; species Nothobranchius furzeri. Next base: position 80,865,515 of record NC_091746.1, on the reverse strand, counting down.
CCACCAAACTCGACACACTCCACACCACGGCTGCGTCTAGAAATTCTGTCCATAAAAGTGATGAACAGAACTGGTGACAAAGGGCAGCCCTGGCGGAGTCCAACCCTCACCTGGAACAGGTCCGACTTACTACCAGCTATGTGGACCAAACTCACGCTCCTCTGGTAAAGAGACTGAATGGCCGTTAACAGAAAGTCACCCACCCCATACTCCTGGAGCGTCCCCCACAGGATGCCCCTGGGGACACGGTCATAAGCCTTCTCCAAATCCACAAAGCACATGTGGATTGGTTGGGCAAACTCCCATGCCCCCTCCATCACCCTTGCAAGGGTATAGAGCTGGTCCGCAGTTCCACGGCCAGGACGAAAACCACATTGCTCCTCCAGCTAATTTCTACTTCCTGAAACAGACACACATAGTCAGGCATTCTGATTAAATTTAACAGCAAAAGAACCCAGAGCAACATTTGAATCCTACAGACTTCCCTTCTGAGTCATCTATAGAAAGAAATCCATATCTGATAGTGAAAATTGTTTGCTGATCTCAAACATTTAGGTGCGACAAACAAAGCAAAAACAGGAGGGAGCTTGTAAATGTAAATTAAATCAAAGTGAACTAATTTCCATCTTTTTTAAAGATGTACCAATTCATAAACGGTTTAAATTCAGTAAGAACTAGCGAGAATTCTTGGTTTTAAAAGAAATTGTGGATAGCTGCAAAGAAAACATGACTAAGAACAGCTTCAGCCATGATCAGAATGCTCTTCATTTGTATTTTGATAAGCAATTTAGACAAAATGTATTTTTTTACTTTCTGGATTTCCTCATGCAATTTATGGCAAACCTTGTACATGCAAAGTCATGCTAGTCGTGCCAAAAGTAAAATGCAATTCAAGAAAGAATAATGGGCAGGTCAAAAATGTGAGTTTTGGCACATTGATGAGATATTTCACATGTATAGCCAGTGCTGCAGTGAGAATCCTGGCATTAAGTCACAGACCAACACAATAAAATTGGCATAGGAAATGTTTAATCTCTGGGCTTTTTAATCATTGCATGCATTTTTAATACCTTTTTAATTAGCATCACGTGATTTGTTTTGAATCAGGGTCAAGCCCCAGAACACCATCCCTGATGTGACTTTTTAACACAGCTGCCATTTAATATGAAGAAGGCTTAAAGAATAAGCACTGCAATGATGATCACCTTATTAAATATTGATCCTGAGCAGTTTGGTAAAGACTTTCTAATGCTCTTGTCATATGTCTGGCTTCAAATTAAAGGCAAAAAACTCCATTTGGGAGGTCATGATAAATACACATTTTGACTTGTAGGTGAAGGGCAGCAATCACAACCAGGTGTTTTATTTTGGACTAGAGCTGAAACAACTAATCGATTTAATCGATTATAATCGATTATTAAAATAGTTAACAACTTTTTTAGTCATCGATTAGTTGTTTAATAATCATATTTTACCGCATAAAGTCTATTTTTACCACAATCTGACATCGGTTACAAGCTGTTAAATTTGCCGCCAGTGTGTGGCAGTAATGAGCCACTGACCTACCAGTGGAGCCGTAGAAGAAGAAATGAGCCAATGAGTGCCCTCGGTTTTCATGACGTATCACGTTACTGACGCTCATCTTGCTGTGAGAGATGGCGGAACAAGAGGAAATACGGAAGAAAAATAGAAGCGACAAAACTGAAGAGAAACCCCGGACAAAAACCTCACGAGTATGGGAGCACTTTACTCTAGATGCCTTGAAAAGACGGGTGACCTGCAAAATATGCAAAAACCATCTAGCATGGCACGGAAGCACGACGTCCCTAAGTGAACATTTGAGACGAAAACATGTGGGGGCTGATGCAGCAGAGGAAAAGCACCGCGGTCAAGTGAGCCGTCATTTGGAAGAGCCAGCCCGGTAAGTAACAGAAAATACACAAGCTGGACTTAGTGTTTTAGCTGAGTTTGTTATAGTGGATGTTAAACATGTTTTTTTGCCGCGTCAGTCTACGGTGTTCTACTTCTGATTGACTAGATGCAATCGTGAATCTCCTCCGTGTTGTGAATCATGCGCTTGCCAAATTCAGCACGTCTGTTTATAAGAATGTTCTCGTTAAGAGAAAAACGGCACAAACCCATAACTATGTTCCTCATTCAAAAAAGGACAACTCCGCGGTGAAAAATTTACAGACGAGCTGTGTCCAGGTGAATATAACGCTGCATAGTTGTACGCTTTCAATTTTTAAATACAGGAGAAATTCAGAAAAAGTCATTTTTTTACTATTAAAAGGCTGTTTTACCGTCTAACGCTGTAAAACGCCTCACAACACATTTTTATCATGTTTCTTAAACAGTATTACACAAAATAAACATTTTTCACATTTCTCTAGCTAATTTAAACACTCCCGACTCAAAGTAAAAACCTCATGAGCTTCTTACTTAGAGCTTTTTAATAGTAAAAAAATTAGAATTTTTTCTGAATATCTCCTGTTGCGGGCTATTTTGTAGAACGTAACCCTCAAAATAAATGATCACTGTATATTGTTAATTAATTCAAATAATATAATATTGATTTAGTGTTGTAGTGTGTGTGCTGCTTTATTTTATATGTGTACTTATTTCAGTCTATTTGTGTTTCTTATGCAGAAAAAAAAGCATGCAACGATGGACAACTACATGGGGAACAAGACACTCACCCCCCAGCAATTCATACCACTTACAAACTCTATTCTAAACATGCTGGTAAAAGACATGAGGCCACTATCCATGGTGGAAGGTGCAGGCTTCCAGCTAATGCTAAAAATTATTCTGGACTGATATTTTGCACTGTTTAGCTCATTTTATACTGCTGACTGTGTTCATGTGCAATAAAATAGATTGCAGTCAACTGCACAATTCTCTTATGTTTTTTTTTCTTAACTGAAATGCATCCATCACTTGTATAGGTTAAATAGCTAAACAATAACAAACCGATTAATCGATTAATCGAAAAAAATAATCGACAGATTAATCGATTATGAAAATAATCGTTAGTTGCAGCCCTATTTTGGACATTGCCTCCTTAAGTGTGACTGAACATTTTAATTATTTTTGATTAATTCATCTTTATGTCATTCTTTTTGAAAAACAAGAAAAAAAATCTTCACCATTATGTAAAAACGGCCCAATTTTGACCAAATGTCTTAAAAAAAAGTCATATTTCAGCATCTCTGACAGTTCTCATTAATGAACTTGAGGATCAAATTAGAATAATCATTGACTGTTGTGAATAGTTTAGAATTGTTGTTATAGTCATGGTCAAAAGTTTAGAAAACTCCACAAACATTGGTTTCCATTTGCTGCTTCTGTGTTATAGATCTTTTTTGACCCCTATGGTTCCAGGAGTACAAGTAGGGATGTCCAGTTTCATCCGTCAATATTGACCTTGAAATGTCCTTCCATCCATTTTCGGCCACTTATCTGTGGTCGGGTTGCGGGGGCAGTAACCTAGGCAGGGAGGCCCAGACTTCCCTCTCCCTAGCCACTTGGGCCAGCTCCTATTGGGGAATCCCAAGGCGTTCCCCGGCCAGCCGAGAAACATAGTCCCTCCATCATGTCCTGGGTTTTCCCTTAGATTTCCTAAGAGTTGGCCGTGCCCGTAAACCTCACCAGGGAGACATCCAGAAGGCATCCTAACCAGATGCCTGAACCACCTCAACTGGCTCCTCTCGATATGGAGGAGTAGCGGGTTGACTCCAAGCCCCCTGTTGAAAAAAGTCATTTTGGCCACTTTTATCCACGATCTCATTCTTCTGGTCCCTACCCAAAGCTCGTGGCCATAGGTGAGGATAGGAAGTTAGATCAACCGGTAAACTGAGAGCTTCGTCCTTCTGGCTCAGCTCTCTTTTCACCATAACAGACCAGTACAACGCCCGCATCACTACAGACGCAGCACCAATCTGCTCCGTCAATCTCCCTATTCATCTTTCCCTAACTCGTGAACAAGACCCCGAGAGGTATATTGGTCCTTGAAATATAACATCAGAAATGATATTTATTGGTTTTTACTCTTTTACTGACACAGCCTTTACATACCATACACATCAAACTTCTTCTCTCGCTCAAAACTTTAAAACTAGACCTTTACAAATTATGGTTTGAGGTTTTCTGTTTGCTTGGAACAACTAGCCTAGCTTACATTAAATTAGTTTGACTGCGTTGGTATTTTAGATACGTTTATGCAAAGGGTCAACAGCTGCTATGTGATCTTACTTTGTAAGACCTTTGCATTTTACCCTGATATGCTTTTAAAATGGATACAGCAAATTCTTGCACAATCATTGCAAAGAGTATCACATTTTTGTGCCCTTTTTTGTTTGGCTACTTGTCTATTAATGATTTACTGCAAGTTTGAAATCGAATTAAGACCTAAGGAGTTCCTGAAGGGATGACTTTAGTTTCATTGCAACGGTGCTCCATCGTCCTGAAAAAGGTTAATCGCCAAACTGTTCTTCGATGCTTGAAAAAAGTTCCTGTCAGAAAACGTTTAGGTGCATAACTCTAACTATTATCGTTGTTGTTGTATTCCTTACCTCACACCATACCTTTAAAACCAAGTTTTAGGGTGTTTTGCATTGTGTGGAACAGCCAAATGTCCCCACAATGTGTAAATGTCCTCACGCTACAGGCTAAAAGTCAATATTTGTCCACTTAAACATGTGAAGACACACACACACACACACACCTAAGAAGGACTTACTGTTGGGATGAGACAGGACTCAAAGCAGTCCCCTCTTTCTCTCTAGATGTTTTGCCAAATGCCCCAAACAATCTGAAGGTTCCTCAAAGAAAACGATTCAGTCTGGACCTTTAACAGAATATTAGCCTGTCCATGATTCACTTGGACAGAAGTGGCTTCTTTGCAGGCTATCCTCCAAATGTCTTCCGCTCGTCGTTCTGCACACCCTTCCCTACTTGCTGCCACTTCTGAGTAAGCTCTGGAGGAGCCTTGAATCCTGGATCAAGATAGATCAAATCCAGAAGATGATCCCGGTGCTCCATGGACCGTCTTGGGTGCCAAATATGGAGGAAACTATTTTGGGAGAGATTGAGTTGATCTCCAAGATAAAAATAGACTTTATAAATTAATTTCAATTGACCTGATCACTTCATACAACATTCTGGAGGTGATGCACTTTGCATGATCAAAAGGGGACAACAAACTTTGAGTTTAGAAATAGTGTGATTCTTGAAACATTTACGTCATATATGTAGATAAAGTATGTGTGTCTAATAGCAAAAATATCAACATCCTTCAGGATTCCAATAAATCACAGAAACAAACTGCATGCTACAAGTGGCAGTTCAACTCTATTAAAGGCCCACAGCCAGCTCATGGAGATTGTTGTGAACATAAATGATGGAAAAAACATGTTTGTTTAAAAAAGGTAATCATCTTAATATTCAACAATTCTATAATTACGTGTTTTGCAGCATTATTTTTCTCTCATTTTGGCTAAAATAGCACTAAACTTAATATTAAAATAAAAGTCCAAAACACTACGCATGCAGTCAAACACAATCTTAATGACACAAAGTAGAAAATGTCCAAACAAATTATTATAAATTATAGAGATATTTCACCAGTGAGAGAGATTAAAAGTTATTAATGTGGAGACAATGAAGTCCAGTGGTAAACAAAGGTCACAATAAAATCTGCCATCATAAAACATGGCAGCACTCTGGTTGCATGGCACGGGAATGGACCATTCATCATGGGAAAGAGGAGCCGTGCGCTTCTAGCCCATCTGTCTCGGGTTGTGGGAGGGTTGTGGGGTCGAGTTTAGTTTAATTGAAGATTATCTGCTTAATTACTCAAGCACAGCCAGCGTTAAACAGCCGTGGATTAAGGAAACGTCACAGAGGCAGACCTTGGGGTCCAGTGCTGTGCTCAATTAGCAGAGAGGGCCCAGATACGGCTCTCCCCCTCCTTGCCCATCACCGCCATTGGAACGGAGGCTGCATACTAAGAGACAGGCCGTAAAGATAATAAACACACAACTGAATGACTGCACGAGCACAGAAAGTCGAAGTGTGAACGTCCTCTCTGGACCTTCTGTTCTCTCCTCTGTAACTCTTGTCACTTTCATGGTCAAGAAGCCGCACCATAAACTCGGACATATGTGAGAGGACTGTAACCACAGAGGTTATGTGAAGATGGAACAAAATGTGCAGAGACCAAAAGTCAATGAGCTCCCTTGTTGTAGTGGGCAAAAATGTATTGAACTCTGTATGATTAGAGTAATAGATTCCCAAAGGGCATTTGCAGAGACGGCATCCAAATCAACCCGGCCCTTTGTGGAAAAAGTAGCATCTCTCATTGGTAAAGCAGGAATTAACTGTGATTAACCACGTTATTTAAAAAGCTACATGTAATTTCATTAGCTACACCAAGGATGATTACTGCAGGACCTGTAGAATTAAAAAGTCACTTCAGTATAACCCGTCTGACAGCATGAAGGACTAAAAGATCTCAGAAAACAACACATTATGTCTTGTTTTCATGACATTTTAGAATAAAACGACCCAAAACAAAACCTGAAACACTGCACCCTTCACTTTGTTCTGGTCAGAGTTCAATAATTAACAAAACATCTGTCTCCCCTATTGAGAACGTCCGGGTAATTTTAGTCAACCACTCCTTCGAATCATGCGGCCATGATTATTGACCTGAAAGGACCATTTCCCAGGCCATTTCAGGAACCTGAACTGGGATATGCACTCAAAATGACCCAGTAGAGTCGCTGAGCGGGACTTGTGGTTAACTCATGCTGATTTGATGTAAGTTAGTAGGGATGGCATCAGCAAACGTCACCAAACAACCAGCATTCATAAAATTGGAAGAGTTGCTAGTGAAGTAGAGTGGAAGGAAAGAAAAGAAGCAGTGTACACTCTGCTTTAAAATTGCTGTTTCTAAACTCCCAATGCACAAAAATGTGGTGGAAATCCCCCACAATGTGAGGGGTAGTGATAACATGGCTAATAAGAGACTGGGGCAAAAATGGCCTCTACACTTTGCTGGCCAACAGCAGGATTACGCGTAAGTCTGCCTCACACTTGCCAGAAAACAATTACAATCCCAAAGACTTTTGTGAGAATTCTGCAGAATGCCAAAACAAAAGTAGAATTTTCTGGAAAATGTGGGTCCATCCGCGGTAAAGCTAACTCTTCATTTCAGAAAACTTCATACCGACAGTCAGACGTGGTGGTGGCAGTGTGATGGTCTGGAGATGCTTTGTTGCTTCAGGATCTGGAAGACTTACTAGCTCTCTGCTGGAAAATCCTGAAGTACAATACAGGTGAAACTCCAAAAATCTGAATATTGTACAAAAGTTCATTTAGGGGGTCAGTAAGCCAGCTCAGTGGCCCAGTGGTACGAGTATCCACCCTGAGATTGGGAGATCGTTGGATTGGGAGATTGCTGGTTCAAATCCACTGACTTTATAAATGGGACCCAATACCTCCCCACTTGACACTCAGCATTAAGGCGTTCGATTGGTGGGAAAAACCACCAAATAGTTCCCGAGCAGCTCACTGCTCCCCAGGGATGGGTCAAATGTGGAGAAAAAAGTTCACCAGTGTGTGACGACTAATGTGACTTTAACTTTAAGCCAACATCCAGGCTAGATGACAGAAGTGGAGAGACGTAATGTTTTGCCTGATGCCAGTTAACTAGGTTTAGGGGAAATGTACTTGCTGGTTTAAGTGAAATGACTCAAGTTATCTTTGTCTGATATTTGTTTGCTGATCTTAGGCCCTGTCCACACGTAGCCGGGGATCTGCCAAAACGTAGATATTTTTCTACGTTTTGGCCTGTCATCCACATGAAAACGGAGTTTTTTCACACGAAAACGGATCTTTTTAAAAACTCCGGCCAAAGTGAAGATCTGCGTTTTCTCCGTTTTGGGTGTCTGCGTGTGGACAGACAAAACCGGAGTTTTAAGGTCCGCAACGTCACTTTCCGCAACGACAAAAAAATGCTGACATCACGTGTGCGACCTGTGTTTACACTAGCCGACAGCATGGATGCCCTCAGAGCTGCGCTCGCTTTATCAATTGTCCAAGCGCTTTTGCTTGTTTGTTGTTGCAAGCAGAATTACTGCTCCTTGCCGAAGACCACAGACGAAGGACGAGGTTAAGAACGGGGGAAGCACTGCCGCCTACAGGTCTGGCATGTCCTTACCAACGTATTTATCCGAGCACGTTTGGACAGAGTTTTTTTTAAAAACGAGGTGGTGTGGATGTAAGTTTTTGGAGGGGCGGATATCCGTTTTTAAAAAAACTGGCTACGTGTGGACTAGGCCTTAAACACACAAAAAAAAAAACCTGAACACATTTTTTCTCTACATTGATTTCCGAGTTATTCCTGGTTTGCATGAGAGTTTTGTGTAATTAAGTTTATTTTATGTCTAGCTGTGTTTTCATAGAAGCTCAGGTATTGTCATGAGGCAGGGCCTATCCCCGTGGTAACCAAATGAAAAAAGGAGGAGCTATTCCTTCCAATTCCCCAGTTGTGAATTTTAAAACTTTCACCATGTGATTCAAACTTATGGTGACACTTTCTCTTTTGGCATATTTCTGTGAAACCATCACAACAACATGAGAGTCAAATTCACTCTGGAGCTGCAGGAATAGAAAGTAGCTCATCACCAGCTGGATTCCTGCTCCTTGTCTTATTTCAATAGATAATTCAAAATGGTGGAAATCTAAAGAAAACATCGTTTGTGAACCAAAAATGTAATAAAACTAAATTTGATCAGAGGTTGTTTCAGTCTGCTTTTAAAAAACATTTTCACATTAATGTGAACAAACACAACTTGTTCACGTTGAACTCTGATTAAAGTTAATTTGTTTTACTCTTAATGCATTTCAGGTGTTCCCAAACATCTGGAATCTTCCTAAACAGCAAATATGCAAAAGTAGCAAATCTAAATCCTGAAGATTAGGAACGGTTAAGATTTTTGTTTTATGCTATTTTAAACTCATCTTCCACTGAACTACTGGGGTAGGGTTAGGGTTACATTGCAATCATACAGCTTACATATAACTCAGCTATAAGAAAGTGGAAACTATCTTATTTTTTTTGGCTTTTATTATTGTTGCTTTGATTAGAATAAAGTGTCAGGCCTACATTATCTCCTAAAAACACGTGACCTAAAGATGGTGTTTCAGATGAAGATGAATAGATTTAACCGAGATTCGGGAAATCAACCTTTCTGTTAGGAAAATGTTTTTTAAAGGTGTGGGTCACTGAAAATCCATTTTTAAATGATTATTTCTGATTATAATTGGTCACGCTGAGTTATTCATGCAGGCTGAGCATGAAAATAGTCTCCTACACCTATCTGTTGCATTATTGTCTGATAGCAAAAAGATGGTGAAATCTAGGATTTGAAAAGCCTGACGGATCTACATCACACTGTCACTGAACATTCATGGACTCACCCATCTTGACTCGTTACGGGGAAGGCTGTTGATGTTTAGCGTGCTGGAATCAGCAGAGACGTCTGCTAGTTTAAGCTAACCATTAGCATTAGCTACTTCACCACATGGCAGAACTTCTCCAGACTTGTGTTATTTGTGGACATCCACGTTGCAACTCAGTTGTAGAGTCGTGTTGTTGGCAGATGTCTAAGTATCAGGAAACAAAACTCAAAACCTGCCGTCTGAAGCTCAGCTGAGATGTTGCTCACTTCCACTTCCTGAAAATGCCCCCCCCCCACCCCCGTATGACTTAATCCTGACTTAGACTTCTCCATCTGCATTTGTGTGGAGACACGTAACGCCTTATTTGTGTCGGCGCAAGGGCTCTCCGATGGGCTCACAGAGGGTGACGGAGACATGGCCAAAATGTTAAACATCCATCAAAAGGGACTGAGACCGCAAGCTTGAGATTGGTCAGGATGCTGCTTCGTGTAAATTTGTCAACAGCTCCGTTAAAAAGTAAAAAGAGAGAAGTAGTACAAAATACGGCGCAAATTTGAACAAAAATGACGGGAAATGTGGATTTAGAGGTGGTGACCACATGAAGAGTTGGAGGAGAGTGAAGAAAAAATTTGTGTTATAAAGCCTCTGAAATATATAAATACACTATCGTGAACAGGATACATGAGTGTTATGGTAGCAGGATACCACAGAAAATCACGGCACCCTCTGTTGTCCTGGTGGGGGATTGTTTTGCATCACTCCGCTGCCTGTGAAGTATAAATCAGGCTTTACAAGTCATTCATTCCTACTAGTGACCACACTAGTTTACCACCTTTAAGTAAACTATTACAGATAAATGTAATGTTAGCATTTTAAAAACCAAGCAGAATTCCTTATTTTGGCATCGACAGGACAAGTTAAGGAATTCACACATTAATTTAAAACACCATCAAAATATCAAAAGCGGATCAACACGTTCATGTAGCCAGTGGCACAATTGTCAGCTGGTACATTTTCCAATAAAAAAAAGGAAAAAAAAACAACTAAATATGAACGGCTCTAATGTACAGTTAAATGTTTGTTAATCAGCAAAAATGCATGATTTTATTATTGATTTTTAAACCCAACTTGTATCAACAAGTAACAAACATTTTTATAGCTAATAAACATTAATCAGAATTCATTTTTTTATTATTTCTGTTTCCTGTAAAAGACTAGATGACCTGAAATGAATGTCTGACTAAAGTCTCTATTGGATGATTTGTAAGGCTTCTGTAATTAGATTTGTTTGGATATTTTAGCTTTGTGAGGATTAACTTTCCTCTCCTGTTCATCAAGACTCCATCAGCTTTTAGATCCCGTGCTTTTAGAAATACGACAATAACAGTGATAATCCTCACTAACATTTCCAGTGATCACCTGACTTCTGCTCACTTTCCCATCATGCCTCAGTCTTCGTCCTCATCTCCTCCACCCTGATTTCTCACCTCTCCTAATCTCCTCCTCCTCCCTACTCTTCACTTTCCACCAATCTCATTTCATAGATGTTTGAGAGATATTCAGGAGCTGCTCAGGGAAGAATTGCTCACAAGTGCATGGTCCATTTCTAGTCAGCAGAGCAAAGATTTATTCAGCTGAAAATAACGAGGCTGCCACCAAACAAGTCCTCAGTTGACTAGAAAATCTT